>NC_084531.1:1202500-1502500 GCF_024500275.1 Phycodurus eques
AGCAAGAGCAAGGGGAAAGGCAAGAAGAAGAAGCGAAGCCATAGTTCAGAATCTGAAAGTTCAAGTGACAATCATCGCCACAGGAGCAGCTCTACGAAGAGGTCCAAGAAGTCCAAGAAGAAGTCCAGAAAGAAGGGAAAATCATCATCATCATCATCGGATTCTGAATCAGACTCTGATTCTGACTCAAATTCTGGTGCCTCCACCATTTCCTACCGCAGCTCGAGCAGTGTGAAGAGAGCCCCATCTCGGAAAGGTGTCAACCCAGAAGAGGAACAAGAAGATGGACCTCAAAGTGAGTGGCAACCCCTCAACAAAAACAATGACAAGAAGAGGAGGAAGAAGGTGGACAGCTTGATGATGAAGTACTTGTATCGGCCGGATAGTGATTGAAGCAGGCAGTAGGTGCTCGCATGACATCAGTGTATCGAAATGAAATCCTTTTCAGCATGGTGTGATCCGAACCTCTGCACTTATGAAGCAGCGCATTGCTTTTTGTGCATCTCGTTTGACGGGGACTCACATAGCATGTTTGCAGTTTCTTTTACAAATTGACCGCTTTTTTTTGGCAATGTGGTTTGAATATTTGTCTTGAGTACAAGTTCTTATCCATTTTGGCTCAGCGTTTAATGACTTCAAGCCATTTGATATCTCAGCAGAAAAGTGAAAGACAGCTGTTTTCACTCTCTCAGACATCCTGGGACACAAGTACCCCACATAGTTATACCATCTTCCAAATGAATTTGAATGCACAACTGACAAAAAATAACCCCCCGTTTCTATATAAAAATCCATTATTCATAGTTTGACTGGATAGTCGTTCTATCATTACCATTATTAGACATTCCAGGTTTAATACTGCACTGCATGGTTTGTGTGTGTTTGGTGTGCCTATTTGTAACCCGAGGCCCAAGAGCTTTATAATATGGTAGAGGGTTGAGTTTCTTCAGTGTGGCTGTCAATATGCAATCAGTGCTTTCCTTTTCACACTGCCTCTCAGACTCATAGGCTCATCAGATATGTAACAGTAGAGCCCTTATCTTTCACAAATTCAGATAATTAGGCACATGTTGACTCTGCTGTCTGGGATAGCCATGATTGCTTTCAACACAAAGGGGTGTGGGAAATGAGTCACTGGTGTGAAATTTCTGCTTACGGCAATGCTCTGCTTTTATTGGCCAGTGTGAAAAGGGGGCCTGTTTCATCACGTTTAGGGGGGGAAACTGTATCTGAAAGGGCCGAGGCACAGAGCTCCATTTTCTCTAGCCTCATTGATACACACTGAATTTGGAAACTAAGAATCCTCGGACAGTAATGTCTTTTAAACACTATATACTTCTTGTCTTATTGCATTCATGAACAACTTCTATCATTCTCACCTCCTCCAGCCCCCCCGGCAGAAGACGCTACTGCTCCAGATCTGACGAGGAGGAGGAAGACGAGAAAGAAGACGGCGCCCAGGGATAGTTGTACTCTTCTCTATACAGATATAGCAATCAACTGAAAGATGTTGGTGATGACAAACCTTTAGAGCCGGGATCTTAGTTTATGCTGTGTTTAGCCTCACTTTCTGAAATACAGCTTTAGCCATTTATTGTCTTGCATGCAAAGTTGACCTCATTTGTGGTTGTTGGACAGAAACACAACAACATCGACAAACTTAGGAAACCTTTTTAATACGTTGATTCTGTCAAAACTTTGCGGTGTATCCTCTCAAGATTTGCCTCGTTTAGAAACTAAATGGTCTTTCTTTGTCGTCAGGCTAAGCTCACTGTCAGTGATTGCCATTAAACTCCTATCTTGGATGTAACTGAGCCAAAGAGTTAAAAGATTTCCATGATAGTATATATCATTTCTTAATCTCTTTGTATTGTATTTTCTTTGCATATTGCTCAGTTGAAATATGTTATGCCATAGCACCGCGTATTGCCAAAAAGCTTTTGTTTCATATCCACAGTTCTGTTGTTGCCGATTGATACTGAACCCAAGAAAGACTCGTTATTCCTTTTTCTTCTTCAGTCTTTCCCGAGACAAGTGCCATTTGATTCAAGTGGGCTCTTTCTACACCTGGCACACTGAAGACGCTCTCTTCTTCCCACTCTCTATGCCTTTTGCTGGCTAATGACCCAATTTTTACTCGTGAAAGGAATTGAATCATGAACTCTCAAAGGAAGCCAGGATCGAATTCATTTTTGGAAAAGCAGACATGCATGATAATAATATCCGACAGGCTTTGTTCACAGGGTTATTTCAAGTACTTGTCAGAATTTCTTTTGAGCAGAAGAAGACCCTTGCTAGCGTTATCACTCATTTCATTTAGATGTGGTTTTTCCTTACCAAAGGGAATTTCCCATGCTGAAAGGCCAAAATCCAACATGAGGATTACAACTCGATTCTGAACTTAGTCTAACGATGATGGCCACCATCTTCTCCAATTCCCTGTCCCTGCCTCTCAGCGTCAATGCCAAGTACACCTTATGTCATACATGTACAGTACAAGTAGACACATACATATACAAAGGTTAATGTTTCTTCGATTTTTGACTTGGCAATTCTTTGAAAGAGTATGACTTATCCACGGAAGCCATTTTGACATTTGCTTCAGGGCAAGGGCATTTGATAAAATGTCAGAGCTGTTAAAGAGCGCCAGCATGTACTTGTAATACCAAAATTACATTTTCTTATGACTCTGGTGCCTGTCTTATGACATGTGCTAATAATGTTGGCAATACTGCGAGCATGGAGTACAGTGGGTACGGAAAGTATTCAGACCCCCTGAAATGTTTCCCTCTTTGTTATATTGCAGCCATTCGCTAAAATTATTTTTCTTTTTTTCCCCCTCATTAATGTACACACAGCACCCCATATTGACACACAAAAAAACTGAATTATTGAAATTTCTGCAGATTTATTAAAATTGGTGTGACACTCATATTGAACTCAGGTGCTGTCCATTTCTTCTGATCATCCTTGAGATGGTTCTCCACCTTCATTGGAGTCCAGCTGTGTTTGATTATACTGATTGGACTTGATTAGGAAAGCCACACACCTGTCTATATAAGACCTTACAGCTCACAGTGCATGTCAGAGCAAATGATAATCATGAGGTCAAAGGAACTGCCTGAAGAGCTCAGACAGAATTGTGGCAAGGCACAGATCTGGCCAAGGTTACAAAAAAATTTCTGCTGCACTTAAGGTTCCTAAGAGCACAGTGGCCTCCATAATCCTTAAGTGGAAGACGTTTGGGTCGACCAGAACCCTTCCTAGAGCTGGCCGTCCGGCCAAACTGAACAATCGGGGGAGAAGAGCCTTGGTGAGAGAGGTAAAGAAAGAACCCAAAGATCACTGTGGCTGAGCTCCAGAGATGCAGTCAGGAGAAAGTTCTAGAAAGTCAACCATCACTGCAGCCCTCCACCATTCGGGGCTTTATGGCAGAGTGGCCCGACGGAAGCCTCTTCTCAGTGCAAGACACATGAAAGTTTGCTTGAGAAAAAACAAACAAAACAAAAAAAAAAACACCTGAAGGACTCCAAGATGGTGAGAAATAAGATTCTTTGGTATGATGAGACCAAGATAGAACTTCTTAGCCTTAATTGTAAGCGGTATGTGTGGAGAAAACCAGGCACTGCTCATCACCTGTCCAATACAGTCCCAACAGTGAAGCATGGTGGTGCCACCATCATGCTGTGGGGGTGTTTATCAGCTGTAGGGACAGGACGACTGTTTGCAATTAAAGGAAAGATGAATGCGGCCAAGTACAGGGATATCTTGGACGAAAACCTTCTCCAGAGTGCTCAGACTAGGCCGAAGGTTCACCTTCCAACAAGACAATGACCCTAAGCACACAGCTAAAATAACGAAGGAGTGGCCTCAGAACAACTCCGTGACTGTTCTTGATTGGCCAGCCAGAGCCCTGACTTAAACCCAATTGAGGCTCTCTGGAGAGACCTGAAAATGGCTGTCCACCAACATTCACCATCTAACCTGACTGAACTGGAGAGGATCTGCAACGAGGACTGGCAGAGGATCCCCAGGTGTGAAAAACATCATTCCCCAAAAGAATCATGGCTGTATTAGCTCAAAAGGCTGCTTCTACTAAATACTGAGCAAAGGGTCTGAATACTTATGGCTGTGTGATATTTCAGTTTTTTTTTTTTTTAAATAAATCTGCAAAAATTTCAACAATTCCGTTTTTTTTTTTTTGTCAATATGGGGTGCTGTCTGTACATTAATTTGTAAAAAAAAAAAAAAAAAAGAAGCTAAATGATTTTAGCAAATGGCTGCAATATAACAAAGAGTGAATGATTTAATGGGGTCTGAATACTTTCTGTACCCACTGTATGTACAGTATGTCCTATAAATAGGTTGTGCCTACACTGGTTGACTTGAGGTAAGCAAAAGAGACACATATTCATGCATGCAGACATATTCATAATAAATGAAGAGTCGAAAGTGCTTGATAGCCATACTTTACATTCAAACCTTTCATATTTATGCTGATGACCATGGAAGTTGCCAAATGACCCATCAAGATCAATTAGTGAGTCAATGTGTCACCCAAGAACATTTGAACATGGTGCGCAAATCAGACGTCAAAACCACAGATTGAAATATTCGACCCAGACACTAATAATTATCATTGTCAATGATTATTGGGTTCTCAATTATTTAAAAAAAATTTTTTAAAAAAATAAAAAGTTATTTGGTGCCGTTAAATTGCACAATGTACAACTTTGGTGTTTGTTTGGGTGACATTAATTAAATAATGGTGCATGATGACTAATCGTTTCTTAGGTCAAGTTATCAATTGTTCAGTAGAAAAAGTTTCAGAATCATATATAACAAAAATTGACCTAAAATGTATTTCCAAATACAGTATTTAATCGGGGCGGTTCCAATGAATTCATTTGGTGCGATGTTGTCATAGAATTTGTAGACAATAGGAAACAATGTTGAGCCTTACCAATGCTATTGTTCCATGTCTTTAATATATAAATGTATTTTAATACTCTGTTCAGTGTTTTTGAGGCTTGTCTGTCAAGTTGTTTCCAAGTTTTGCTTGTCTTTCGAAACGGCAAGCAACACACAAAACATAATCAGTTCCATTGATGTATCGGTCATACGGCAGAAATGTGTGCAGCAACGTAGTCCACATGAACATCAAATGGCAAACGACAACCCAGAAAAGTAAGTTGAGATTGTAGTCGAAATTCTTTCATGAGCTGATGTCCTTCCTTCTTATTCGCTACGCAGGCAACATGTGCTTTCATGTGATTGGCTCTGCATCAACAACGAGCACACCACTCTCCGAAATGCACACACTATTTATGTATACAGTGCATGCGTATGATTCATGCTAGCTTTGAAAATAGTTTATTTTCATTATTGAACAAATTGACCTTTTGTTATAAATTTTGCATAACAGTTTAATATATTGTAAATAAATTATGGTGATTGTTTTACAATGCCTTCAGACTCATTTGTAATTGTGTTATTTCACTGAGTCTTCTTGACATTTCCAATTTTCCATTAATATGGTCTTTAGATATGAATGGAAAATAGTCTTTAGAGACCCCTTATAACGAAGACAAAAAATGGACTCAGGTTTCCCTTGCCCGGACGCGGGTCACCGGGGCACCCCTCTGGAGCCAGGCCTGGAGGTGGGGCTCGAAGCCGAGCACCTGGTGGTGCCCGGCCGGGCACAGCCCGAAAGGGTAACGGGGGTCCCCATTTCCATGGGCTCACCACCTGTGGGAGGGGCCATAGGGGTCTGGTGCAGTCCGAGCGGGGCGGTGGCCAAAGGCGGGGACCTTGGCGATCCGATCCCCGGCTACAGAAGCTGGCTCGAGGGACGTGGAATGTCACCTCTCTGGCAGGGAAGGAGCCCGAGCTGGTGTGTGAGGTCGAGAAGTTCAGACTGGATATAGTTGGACTCGCCTCCATGCACAGCTTGGGCTCTGGTACCCGTCCTCTCGAGAGGGGTTGGACACTCTTCCACTCTGGAGTTGCCCACGGTGAGAGGCACCGAGCTGGTGCGGGTATACTTACGGCGCCTGTACGTTGGGGTTCACCCCGGTGGACTAAAGGGTAGGCTCCCTTTGACTTCGGGTGGGGGAACGGGTCCTGGCTGTTGTTTGTGCCTATGCACCAAACAGCAGTTCAGAGTACCCACCCTTTTTGGAGTCCTTGGAGGGGGTGCTGGAGAGCGCTCCCACTGAGGACTCTAGCCTTCTACTGGGGGACTTCAATGCTCACATGGGCAATGACAGTGAGACCTGCAAGGGCGTGATTGGGTGGAACGGCCCCTCCGATCAGGACCCAAGCGGTGTTCTGTTATTGGACTTCTGTGCTCATCACGGCTTGTCCATAACGAACACCATGTTCAAGCATAAGGGTGTCCACACGTGCACTTGGCACCAGGACACCCTAGGTCGCAGTTCGATGATCGACTTTGTGGTCGTGTCATCGGACTTGCGGCCGCATGTCTTGGACATTCGGGTGAAGAGAGGGGCGGAGCTGTCAACCGATCACCACCTGGTGGTGAGTTGGCTCTGATGGTGGGGGAAGATGCCGGTCCGACGTGGCAGGCCCAAACGTATTGTGAGGGTCAGCTGGGAACGTCTGGCTGAATCCCCTGTCAGAAGGAGTTTTCCCACCTCCGACAGAACTTTGCTCATGTTCCGGGTGAAGCGGGGTTCATCGAGTCTGAGTGGACCATGTTCCGCGCCTCCATTGCTGAGGCGGCCGACCGGAGCTGTGGTCGGTGCAGGTGCCTATCGTGGCGCCAATCCCCGAACCCGGGGGATCCCGTCAAGCTGAAGAAGGAGTATCAGGCTTTTTTGGCCGATGGGACTCCTGAGGCAGCTGATGGGTACTGGCTGGCCAAGTGGAATGCAGCTTTGGTGGTCGGTGAAGCAAAAACTCGGGCATGGGAGGAGTCCGGACGGCTTCGAGGAAATTCTGGTCCACCATCCGGCGCCTCAGGAGGGGGAAGCAGTGCACCATCAACACTGTGTATCGTGGGGATGGTAACGCTGCTGACCTCAACTCGGGACGTTGTGAGCCGTTGGAGAGAATACTTCGAAGACCTCCTCAATTCCACCGACACGCCTTCCCATGATGGAGCAGAGTCTGGGTTCTCTGAGGCGGGCTATCCTATCTCTGGGGTTGAGGTCACCGAGGGGGTTAAAAAGCTCCTCGGTGGCAAGGCCCCGGGGGTGGATGAGACAAGGGCGTGCAAAATCCTCTCGGACCCTCCGCACCCCGGTCACCAGCTCTTCCAGCTCCTTCCCTCAGGTAGGCGCTACCGATCAATGCAAACTAGAACTAGTAGACATTCCAACAGCTTCTTCCCTCTTGCGATCAACTTCTTAAACACCTAACCTATAATTCCATTACAATAAGATGGAAATTTTTTGACTTGAGTTCGTTGTCACATTTCTGTGGGGCCAATTATGTATTACTCGTGCACTCACTGTAGTTGTCTCGCCACGCTGCACTACTTGCATACACTGGCCACTCATGCCAGAGTAGCATCTGCTCCATTTGCACACTGATTGAGGAGTATCTGTAACATTTGCACAACCGACATTGTCCCAGATGATCGCACTACTCGTCACTTTAAACCGCATACACTCCTTGAAGTCTCGGCGCCCTTTGCACAATGGTCATTGCACCGGACTATTGCAATATTAGTCATTCGAACTGCTCTAAGTGCTTGAGGACTCTGCATCTTTTTGCACAATTGTTGTTTGTCAATGTCTTTAGGTCTCCAAAGTGTTTTGCAAATTGACTGTCTGTTGTACTAGAGCGGCTCCAACTACCAGAGACAAATTCCTTGTGTGTTTTGGACATACTTGGTAAATAAAGATGATTCTGATTCTGAAAAAACACACAAGGAATTTGTCTCCGGGAGTTCGAGCCGCTCTTGTACGACAACAGACAGTCGATTGACAGAGAACACTTTGGAGACATCAAGACATTGACAAAAAAAAAAAACAGTCACTGAGCAATAAAGGTTTGCTAGTTATCGGGTAATGGCTGTACATTTCTATTTATTAAATTTTTTTTGACAAAAAAAATAAATCAAATACATGTGGCGTATATTGTCACTGCATTCAAACTTCACGTGCAATATGACGTTTCACCTTCTGGGGTGCTTGGCTGTCAGTGTGTGCAGGTGGGGGCGTCACTGGTGCTCGGGAGAGGACCGCCTCTCTGACAGTGTTTGATTTGACAAGATAAAGCCGAGTGATCGTAAAAGACGGAATGCAGCGGTATCGCAATACATTTCATGTAGTGTTGCCACCGTCTGACCGAGATACGGCAAGATTTTATGCCAGAACTCTCAAATAGTGCAATCGGGAAAGACCAAATTTGTCTTGTCGTCTGATCCAGGCATTCGTCAACGCCAAGGTTCAGAGAGTTGTCGTCAATATGTCACACGACACAGAAGATATCCCAAAAACTCAAACATGCTAGACTGTTCGTTTTGGTGTCGTAGGGTTATCGTCAGGCCAAATCGTTGGTTGTGTATTGTGTCACGACAAGAAGTTTTGCCGTTTCTGACAAAATATCTCGGGACCGATTTGGGAACTCACTTTTTACAATTATGGACTGTATTACAAAAGAACCACCAAAGAACACACACAGTCCACCTTTACGCAGTGTCCCTGAACGCACCTCGCGTTCTCACGCAGCTGCGACGTGCCTCCCATGAATGGCAGCCCTGGCCACACTGAATCAGATAAGACTGAATCAGACACTGTAATTGATTCACACTGAATCAAATACAGCGTTTATCCGCCAACATAATTACGAAGGCTCGTTTCGAGTTGTGTTCAGACGGTTTTGACCTGGAAGTCCCCAGCGAAACATGGCACTCTTGAATGAAAATCTATTTTTATTCGAAAACTGCTGTTTGTCGCCAGAATGAGCGCGTTCTCACTTCCATTCATCATGCATAAATGAACTAAGTTCAGTTCAAATTTGCACAAAATACAACCCCAATTCCAATGAAGTTGGGACGTTGTGTTAAACAAATAAAAACAGAATACAATGATTTGCAAATAATGTTCAGCCTATATTTAATTGAATACACTACAAAGACAAGGTATTTAATGTTCAAACTGATAAACTTTATTGTTTTAGCAAATAATCATTAACTTAGAATTGTATGGCTCCAACACATTCCAAAAAAGCTGAGACAGGATCATGTTTACCACTGTGTTACATCACCTTTTCTTTTAACAACATTCAATAAACGTTTGGGAACTGAGGACACAAATTGTTGAAGCTTTGTCGGTGGAATTCTTTCCCATTCTTGGTCAATGTACAGCTTCAGCTGTTCAACAGTCCGGGGTCTCCGTTGTTGTATTTTACGTTTCATAATGCGCCACACATTTTCAATGGCAGACAGGTCTGGACTGCAGGCAGGCCAGTCAAGTACCCGCACTCTTTTACTACAAAGCCACGCTGTTGTAACACGTGCAGAATGTGGTTTGGCATTGTCTTGCTGAAATAGGCAGGGGCGTCCATGAAAAAGACGTTGCTTGGATGGCAGCATATGTTTCTCCAAAATCTGCATGTACCTTCACAGATGTGTAAGTTACCCATGTCATTGGCACTAACACAGCCCCCTACCATCACAGATGCTGGCTTTTGAACTTTGCATCCATAACAGTCCTGATGGTTCTTATCCTCTTTGGCTTGCAGGACACGATGTCAACAATTTCTAAAAACAATTTGAAATGTGGACTCGTCAGACCACGGAACACTTTTCCACTTTGCGTCAGTCCATCTTAGATGAGCTCGGGCCCAGAGAAGCCGGCAGCGTTTCTGGGTTTCTGCGTTGCATAGTAGAGTTTCAAGTTGCACTTCCGGATGTAGCGCCGAACTGTATTTACTGACATTGGTTTTCTGAAGTGTTCCTGAGTCCATGTGGTGATATCCTTTACACATGGATGCAGTGCCAGGATCGAAGGTCACGGGCATTCAATGTTGGTTTTCGGCCTTGCCGCTTACATGCAGTGATTTCTCCAGATTCTCTGAACCCTTTGATGATATTATGGACCGTAGATGATGAAATCCCTAAATTCCTTGCAATTGTACGTTGAGGAACATTGTCCTTAAACTGTTGGACTATTTTCTCACGCACTTGTACAGAAAGAGGTCAACCTCGCCCCATCTTTGCTTGTGAATGACTGAGCAATTCAGGGAAGCTCCTTTTCTACCCGATCATGGCCCCCACCTGTTCCCAATGAGCCTGTTCACCTGTGGGATGTTCCAAACAGGTGCTTGATGAGCGTTCCTCAACTTTCTCAGTCTTTTTTGCACCCTGTTCCAGCTTTTTTGGAACCTGTTGCAGCCATAAAAGTTAATGATCATTTTCTCAAAACAATGTCAGTTTGAACATTAAATATCTTGTCTTTGTAGTGTATTCAATTAAATATAGGTTGAACATGGTTTTGCAAATCATTCCGTTTTTATTTATGTTTAACACAGTGTCCCAACTTCATTGGAATTGGGGTTGTAGAAGCACATCAGCATATCAAAGAGGATATCGAAAACTTTGACTCCTTTTTGATTACTCAATTTATTATTTTAATACACAGGAGTGGAAGCACACTGAAAAAAAAACATGTTTTTTTTTAGGAGAAGAGACACTATTATACACTATATATTGTCATTTAAGCACATTTTAATCATGTGCAACCGATGTACATGTTCAAATGAAGTAAATTCAAAGGACTTTTTTTTTTCCGTGCTTGTGCTGGAGTCACGAAGCGATTGTGAGGGCAATCGGCAGCATAAATGATCACCTTGATCAATTAATAGGCGTCCTCACAAATATCAGTGATTCATTAAATACACTGGTGAACAAGTGAATTCCAAACACTTGCATTTTTGACATTGTTGAAATCAAATGCTGTCAGGCATGAATTTTTCATCAGTGCTAATTGTTCATGTGTGTCTGATGTGCAGATTTATGAGAACAGTTTCCCAGCATCACCTCCAAGTGTCGCCAAAGCACCAAAAGCTGCAGAAACGTGCGTACGCCAGCCATGCAGTTGGCGCGAGGCACCGCACATTTCCACGGTCATGTCACGCTTGATACCTGCTTCAAAGCACTCCCATCGGAGACGCCCTCATTCTGCTAGGGGACTTGAATAATCATATGTGCAGTTACAGTGAGACCTGGAATGGCATGATTGCCTTGGGGTGAGTTGGCTACGACGGTGTGGGTGGAAGTCGATCAGGCTCGGCAGATCCAAATGTGTTGTGAGGGTCCGATGGGCACATCTGGGTGAGTCAGATGGTGTGGTTCTGTTCGCTTAATCAAGCCATTATTTCCACCTCTCTTCACCTTAACTGGTGTCTCATATTGATTTGACTTTTTTTTTTTATTTGTAAGTCTTTTGTCTTCTTCAATACATGTAGCATGTCTGTGTTTACTTGAAAGTGCTCCAAAAATACTCTTCGCTCAATCTTTATCGGATTTGTAGCTAGAATTTCAAGTTCAATTTTCTTGAAAATCTACACATTGATATCAGAACTTGTATTTTCAAACAATATTTAGGCCAGAGGACTTGTTTTATGATTTTCTTTACGCGGTATCAATTTGACATTCTTCAAATGAAAAGTGCCTTATAAATAATGATAAGAAAAACCGTCATCGTTATCAACACCACAAATGAAACTTGAGAGCACGTCTATAAAGATGATTTCATGGTCTGGAAGCGGCTGATTTGGAAAGGTGAAAGGTCATAGGATGGCACTTCTCCCAGGCTAAGCTCACACAGCAGCTTGCCAATGACTGGCCCAAACTTGAAGCCATGACCTGGGGAAGAAAATTCACTGGAAATTAGCAAAATAGATCAGTACATATCGCAGAGTCTTCGCTAATGCTGTGCAATCAAATGTGATCCACAGAAGATGCTATATTAAACATTCTACCTAAAAGACCATCAAATTAAGTTTTGACACAACAGTGGTGCAGTTCTACATTGCATTACGGTATAATATTTTAGTTACGTCGTTTAAGTAGAGAAGGAAACCCCTTGTATTGGATGGGTTAATGCTGCGTTCACACCGAACGCGAACGTTTGCTTCGCCTCGCCTCCTTCGCTTGAGTTTGATCACGGGAAAAATAATGCACATTCGCTTCATTCGCACCACAAACGCGGAAGAGGAGGGTCTTCTCCTCCGGGAGCTGAGGACAATATTTCCTCCTGCCAAACATGAGCAGCAATGGACGACGATTTGACTTGTATTGTGGCTCTGTACTCTGTCCAAACGTCATCGGAATGCCAAACGCCATTGGGCTTGGGACTACAATACCATCCAGAGATGCACGGAGCATGGTGAATTTCACCGCCTTCTCCGGGAGCTGTGTGTGTGTTCCACTGCTACATGAGGCCGAGCAATGCCCAGTTTGACCACCTGTTGGCTCGAATCGGTCCCAGTATTTCCCTACAAACTACTAAACTACAGGCATTCCATCTCAGCTGCGGAGCGCTTTTCCATTTGTCTCACGTGAGTGGCAGTTTCATGTCGTTATTAATTGGTGTCAGAATAAATTAATATTCAGTACACTACTGACCCCTCCTTGAGCCATCACCTTATCGTAGTGGAGGGGTTTGTGTGTCCCAATGGACCTAGGAGCTAAGTTGTCTGGGGCTTTATGTCCCTGGGTAGGGTAACCCATGGCAAACAGGTCCTAGGTGAGGGACCAGACACTGCTCCAAAAACCCCTAGGATGTCCAAAAATACAGGAAAACATTTTCCCTTGCCCGGATGCGGGTCACTGGGGCCAAGCCTAGAGGTGGGGATCAAAGGCGAGCGCCTGGTGGCCGGGCCTGCACCCATGGGGTGTAGCTATAGGGGTCAGGTGCAACCTGAGCTGGGTGGTGGCGGAAGGCAGGGACCATGGCGATTCGATCCCCGGCTACAGAAGCTGGCTCTAGGGATGTGTCATGTCCCCTCTATGGCAGGGAAGGAGCCATAGGTGCAGCCGAGACGTAGAGGGGGTCCGGTTTGGTGACGTCATTATTGCATCTCTGCTTTTTGCAGATGTGGTTGGGGGGGCGGGGGCGGCACACACACCAACCCTTTTTGGCTGGGAATAAAGGGCGGAGCCCCCCTTTGTTTGAGCACTCGTTCAACCAACTTGCCGAAGACTGGCTCAGCCAGGAAGCCCCACCTCGCACCACGAGGTGACGAGGACGCCCCGCATCCTGCCAGCGCTCCGAGCTACAATTTGGGGGTCTGGGGAAACTCCGTTGGGAAGGAAGCGTATCCCATCTAACTTTGGGCGAAAGCCCTGAACTGGTCGCCAGCCAATTGCATATCAACAAACAACCATTCGCACTCACATTCACACCTACGGGCAATTTAGAGTCTTCAATTAACCTACATTGCATGTTTTGGGGATGTGGGAGGAAACCAGAGTCGTCTTCTTCTTCTTCTTTCACTTTCGGCCTATCTCAGGTTGGATAAAATTAGAAATGAGCTCATCAGAGGGACAGCCAAGGTTCGATGTTTTGGAGACAAAGTTAGAGAGAGCAGACTTCGATGGTTTGGACACGTCCGGAGGGGAAATAGTGAGCATATTGGTAGAAGGATGATGAGGACGGAGCTGCCGGGCAAGAGAGCGAGAGGAAGACCAAAGAGGAGGTCGATGGATGTCGTGAGGGAAGACATGAGGGCAGTTGGTGTTGGAGAGGAGGATGCAGGAGATAGGCTTACATGGAAAAGGATGACGCGCTGTGGCGACCCCTTAAGGGACAAAGCCGAAAGGAAAAGAAGAAGTTGATACAGAGCTGATGCTGGACTTATCTTGACTTAATTTTCTTCCATATTTTTGGCCCAAGTTTTTACTTAGCAACACTGAGATTGATTGCAAATGAAATCCAAGTGAACATAACACAATATTTTTCATGTTCTGCTGTGCCGTGTTTTACCTGAGAATCCTGTGCCAATTACGATATTGCCATATGCAGGGTGGCGGTCCACCACAAAATGACGGTCAGGTGTTAGCTGGGAAAATAAAATATGAAATGTTGGAGATATCAAGAAGAAACCATTGCAGAGAGGATATTGTAGAGATTGATTGATTTTAAGCATTAAACATTGAGATTCCATAACTTCTACATTTCTCACCTAATTCAAGCAATTCAAACACCAGAATATTCATCTTTTCTTATTTTACCACATTGCCAAACGCTATGTACTATTTATGGGTTAAAATCCAAGTCAAACATCAATAAGACTTCGATAAAACAAAAGCAGCAATAAAACAATAGGAAAGGTAGAACAGAAGAGCAGTAAAAGAAGTTCGAGTGAGAATGCGCATTTGAACAGATGAATTTTTATTTGGGTTTTAAATGTTGTCAGGGTGTCTGTCTGCATTATGTGTGGGGAGAGAGAGTTCCAGACTCTGGATCCCGAGCAACTGAAGGCTCAGGCACCGATGGTACTGAGGCAAAGGGTGGGAGTGGCGAGGAGACCAGCAGAGGTTGAGCGGAGGGTCCGGGAGGGAATGTAAGTCGGCAGCAGGTCGCTGAGGTAGATGGGGGGGCTGAGTTGTGAAGAGCTTTGCCGGTGAGATGGATTTTTTTTTTTTTTTTTAATTTTTAAATCAAGGATGCGCCATTCCACAGGTGAGCCAGTGAAGTTGAATGAGAACTTGGACAATGTGGTCTGACGATTTGGTGTGTGTGATGAGCCGGCTGGCTGAGTTCTGGATGATTTGGAGCCTGTTGAGGAGTTTCGAAGGGAGACCAGAGTGCAGGGCGTTGCTATAATCGATATGGGATGTGACAAATAAGTGGACCAGGATTTCAGTTCTGGATTGGGACAGTGATGGCAAGACAGTGAGATGTCGTGGCAAGATGGCGCCAGTGTGTCAGGCAGACCCTCAGGTGCTCTACCTGTTGTGTGTGTTTTTGCTGTTTGCAACACTTGTCCAAACCGTCAACTCTCTGCTGGTGGTCCTTGCCTGTTGGATATTCCTTCATATTTAGACCTCATTATTAGACCTCACTAACTAATGTGTGTCTAATTTAGACACACATTATTAGACCTCACTAAGATTGAATTCAAACCACTTGACATTGAACAATAAAGTAAATATTCATTTAATATTGAATACATCTTTACCCATCCGATCTTGATGGCAGCTTTTGATCTCTGTTAACTAAATATTTGATCCGAATTTAAAGCCAATATTGACTTTAGTTTCATCTGCATCGTTGTTACAAAAGCACTTCCCTGGAAGTAAACTGCAGTAGTCAAAACACTGTATGCATATTCGGAGAGATTACTTTCAACCATGAGAACTTTCATTTTTAAATTCAAGTGTATTGAATTTAAGGGATCTAAAAAAAAAAAAAATGTTCCATGATAGTACCACCACATTTGTGTATTTATCTTAAAATTACAAATGCTTACAGAAAATAAAATAGTGTGTTGACTAAGGGCCTGGGTACGCACTTGCAATATTATACTGCATTTTTTTATCGTTTAACTCCTGCATTCTGATGTTATTTATAATCCTCAGATTTAACACTCCTGCAGCAAGATGGGGTCGGAACTACTACTTCTTCAAGTCTGACAGATACAGTGCCTCAAATAAGTATTTAACACGTCGCCGTTTTTCTCACTAAATATATTTCCCAAGGTACTATTGACAGGAATTTTTCACCAGATGTTGGGAACAACCCAAGTAATCCATACATAAAAAGAAAGTAGAACAAATAAGTTTTCAAATTACGTTATTTGTAATAATGTGAAATGACACAAGGAAAAAGTATTGAACACATGAAGATAGGGAGGTGCAAAAAGGCATGGAAAGCCAAAGACGACACCTAAAATCTATCAAGAATCAAACAGAAAACCAGCGTCTTGTCAGTGCAAATGAATATCAGCTGGTTCAGTCCTAATTGATGGCCTAGAAAAGGGTCTCATGGCCAAGGTGTGAGTCAAGACACGTCTCATGATGGGGAAGAGCAAAGAGCTGTAACAAGACCATCACAAAGTAATTGTTGCAAAACATAACGATGGCATTGGTTACAGGCGCTTATCTAAGCTTCTAACTGTTCCAGTGAGCACGGTTGGGGCCATAAACCATAAAATGGAAAGCCAATTATACCACCATAAATTTGCCTCGCTCAGGTCCTCCTCGCAAGATTTCTGACAGAGTCGTGCAAAGAATAATCAGAAGAGTTGTCCAAGAGCCAAGGACCACCCGTGGAGAGCTTCCAAAAGACCTGGAATTAGCAGATACTGTTGTCACAAGGAAAACGGCGAGTAATGCACTTCGCTGCCATGGCCTGTATGCACGCTCAACACGCAAAACCCCATTGCTGGGACAAAAAGCATGTCAACGCTAGTTTAAAGTTTGCTGAACAACAGTTGGCTAAACCAGTTTAATACTGGGAGAATATAGCCTGAGAGCCCAATTAAACTGTTTGGATGTCATAATGCACACCACGTTTGGAGGAGAAATGGCACTGCAAATCACCCTAAAAACACCACACCAGCAGTGAAGTTCGGCGGTGGGAACATGATGAGCTGGGGCTGCTTTACCAACAAATGACACTGGTAAACTTCACATTATTGTGGGAAGGATGAATGGGCAAATGCACCAACATTCTTAACAAAAATCTGCTGCCATCTTCAAGGACGATGAAAATGAAACGAGGGTGGATATTTCATCAGTATAGTGATCCAAACCACACTGCCAAGGAAACACTCAATTGCTTTCAAAGAAAAAAAAAATAAAGCTGCTAGAATGGCCCAGCCAATCACCTGACTTGAATCTAATCAAAAATCTATGGAAAGAACTGAAACTCAAGGGCCACAAAAGAAGCCCACGGGACCTTCAAGATTTGAAGCCTGTTTGTGAAGAGGAATGGGCCAAAATCACTCGCAATGGATGCGACTAGTTTCTCCATACAGGAAGTGTCTTGAAGCTGTCATTGCAAATTAAGGCTTTTGTACTAAGTATTAAGTAAATACCAGTTGGCATGTTCAATACTATTTATCTGTGTAATTTCACATTATTACACAACTTAATTTCTCCTCTTATTTGTTGTACTTTCTTTGTATGTATGGATTACTTGTGTTGTTCCCAACATCTGGTGCAATTTTCATATAAATGGCACCTTTGGAAATATATTTAGTGAGAACAATTATGACATTTTAAACACTCACTTCAGCCTCTGTATGTTGTCCATCTCACCCGTAATCAGCTGGATGTCCCAGAAAAAGAAACAAACCAAAAAAACCTGAAAGGATCACGCATAGCACTTCGCACGAAAGGTCATTATGATGACTAATATTCTTGTATTCTTTATTAGTTTGTAAGTCTACTTTCAAACAAAGGAAAACAAAATACTGGGGTTCCAGATAAAAGATGTACCTTAATAGACACTTTCATGAAACATAGCTTGGGTAGTAGTTTTGAAAATTATATTTGTTGTCAACACACCTACGGGCAAGCGAGAGTTTTCAATGAACCTCCCGTGCGTGTTTTTGAGATGTGGGAGGAAACTGGAGTTCCCGGACAAAACCCACGCATGGGGAGAACATACACACTCCACACACTATCCTTTATAGTTGTTTTTTTTTAAGCACAAGAAAATTGTATTGTAAACATTATAAACAGTGTCCCCAGTTTTGTAGGAGAGCTTTGTAGGAAAAAACATCAAATGCAAACGAGTTTCATGCCCTGGGGTGTTTTGTCACGTAAATAATGTCAAACTAAATTATGAGTTTGCTTAGTAGATATTGTGCAAAGACTGATAATGAGTATTATTTTCTTGAATAATATTTTCAAAGATATTCAAAGTACAATAACTACGAGTTTTTAAGGAACATTTCTGTGGCATTCAGAGCAACGAAGGCTTTCTCGAATGGAGGGCCAAGACAGTTCATGTTCCAGAACAGAGGAGGTCCCCACAGGATTAAGAACATTCATATTACAAGACATTAATAACGACGATATTTTTACATTCCAAAGTGTGAAAGCAATGTCTAGGTGTGCAAAATAAAAGAGAGTGTGTGATTGTCCAATCACAATCCCATGCAGTTTATTTTTTCTGCTCCCAGATATTGCTGCCTGTGGAAACCAAACACACATGCATGTGCAAATTCAGCCATTGGGCTGAATTTCATCAAGCATCAGAAACATCCATCCATCGCGCTTGTCCTCATTAGGGTAACGCGTGAGCTGGAGCTTGTCCCCAGGGAAAACCCACACAAGCACAGGAAGGCCAGATTCAAACCCCGAAACTCATAACAGTGAGGCAGACGTGCTAACAACTCGGCCATGACTTTGGAAACAAAACAAAGAACAATAAAATTTTGTTTGGAAATGATTGAATACTAATACCTCCAAGATGGCACCAAACCGTGTGGTCGCCTTGGTTATGTGCTCTCAAGTATTGTCTATGCTTTTGTGATTTTGGTTTTTCTTACGTACGGAGCATGGAGGCGAAGGCGTCGTAGGGTGAAACGAGCCGGAATCCAGGTCAAGCGCCGTAAGAGAGGATTCCGAATGCCGCTCCCGTCGATTCACCTCGCGAATCTATGCTCCCTACCCAACAAAATGGGACATGCTTCCATATCAATGAAAAATGGTGTACCGACCTCACGGAGCTCAGCTCACACTGCAGCCTAGACTTGGAGTCGCTGTTTTTGAACTGTAAGTCATTCTATTCGCCACGTTAAGTTTGCATCTTTCATACTCACGGGGGTTTACATTCCTCCTCAGGCTAACATGAATGCTGCACTGCTAACGCTTAAAAAGGCACCCAGATTCACTCCTCATTATTCTTGGGGACTTTAAGAAAGCTAAACTCAACCACGAACTCCCTAAATACGAGCAGCACATCGACTGTCCTACCACGGAAAATAACATCCAAGACCACTGCGATACTATGCTAAGTAACGGAAAGCGTGCAATCCCCCATGCTGCTTTGAGCTCGTCTGACCACTGCTTAATTCACTTAATACCAACACACTTAATACCAACATGCAGCCAAAACTTAGATGTGCGAAGCCTACGGTGAAAACAGTGAAGAAGTGTACCAATGAAGCAAAGACAGAACTTCAAAGCTGCTGAGACTGCACAGACTGGAGTGTCTTTGGAACTTCAACTGGCAACCTGGATGAATACACGGAAACTTCTTCTTCTTCTTTTCCTTTTGGCTTGTCCCGTTAGGGGTCGCCACAGTGCGTCATCCTTTTCCATGTAAGCCTATCTCCTGCATCCTCCTCTCGAACACCAACTGCCTTCATGTCTTCCCTCACGACATCCATCAACCTTCTCTTTGGTCTTCCTCTCGCTCTCTTGCCTGGCAGCTCCATCCTCATCATCCTTCTACCAATATACTCACTATTTCTCCTCTGGACGTGTCCAAACCATCGAAGTCTGCTCTCTCTAACTTTGTCTCCAAAACATCGAACCTTGGCTGTCCCTCGGATGAGCTCATTTCTAATTTTATCCAACCCGGTCACTCCGAGAGCGAACCTCAACATCTTCATTTCCGCCACCTCCAACTCTGCTTCCTGTTGTCTCTTCAGTGCCACTGTCCCTAATCCATACATCATGGCTGGCCTCACCACTGTTTTATAAACTTTGCCCTTCATCCTAGCAGAGACTCTTCTGTCACATAACACACCTGACACCTTCCTCCACCCGTTCCAACCTGCTTGGACTCGTTTCTTCACTTCCTGACCACACTCAGCATTGTAGCCTCACTCTTCCTCCACCACCCCTCTCATGTGGATCATATATTCTGTTTTACTTCGGCTAATCTTCATTCCTCTTCTTTCCAGTGCATCCCTCCATATTTCTAACTGTTCCTCCAGCTGCTCCCTGCTTTCACTGCAGATCACAATGTCATCTGCAAACATCATGGTCCACGAGGATTCCAGTCTAACCTCATCTGTTAGTCTTTCCATCACCACTGCAAAAAGGAAGGGGCTCAGGGTTGATCCCTGATGCAGTCCCACGTACACCTTAAATTCGTCGGGCACACCTACAGCACACCTCACCGCGTCCTCTCTCCGCTGCTCTTCTCTCTCTACACGAACAACTGCACCTCAACACACCCGGGTGTCAAACCCCTGAGGTTTGCAGACGACACCACCTCGGCGTCATCAAAGACAGTGATGAGTCTGCGTATCAACAGGAAGCGGAGCAGCTGGAGCTATGGTGCGGCCGACACAACCTGACTGTAGAGATGATCGTGGACTTCAGGAGGCATCCTTCGCCACAACTGCCCCTCACGCTGTCCAGCTGCCTTGTGTCAACTGTCGTGACCTTCAAGTTCCTGGGAAATAGTCTCTCAGGACCTGAAGTGCGAGACCAACATCAACTCCATCCTCAAGAAGGCCCAGCAGAGGATGTACTTCCTGCGGCTTCTGAGGAACCACAGCCTGCCACAGGAGCTGTTGAGGCAGTTCTATACAGCAGTCATCGAATTAGTCCTGTGTTCAACCATCACAGTCTCGTTTGGTGCTGCCACAAAAAAGGACAAACTTTGACTGCAACCGACAATCAAAACTGCTGAAAAAAATGTTGGTACCCTCTATCTACCCTTGAAGACTTGCACACTGCCAGAACGAAGACAAGAACATGCTAAATTCTCTTGGACCCTCCACATCCTGGTCACCACCTCTTCTAGATCCTTCCCTTAGGTAGGCGCTATCAAACAATGCAAACTAGAACTTGCAGACATTCCAACAGCTTCTTCCCTCTTGCCATTAACTTCTTAAACAGTTCACTTACAATTCCACTGTTAACATGCTGCCAATTTTGCATATTTCCTTGAAGCCTCTGCGCCATTTACACAATGGTCAATACACCAGACTATTGTTCCATTTGTCATTTCAAACTGCTCTAAATTGCTAGAGGACTCGGCAACATTTGCACAATTGTCAAAGAAAAAAAAAATGTTTCGGCATCACCACATTACTGGGAAACGCTTATTGCTCAGTGACTGTGTTTTTATGTCTCAAACGTATTCACTGTCACTTGTTGTTGAACTAAAGTGGCTCCAACTACCGGAGACAAATACCTAGTGTGTTTCTGATTCTGACTACAGAGTACCAAATGTTAATGTTATTCTGGGGTCCTCAAGATACACAGTGGGTACGGAAAGTATTCATACCCCCTTAAGTTTTTCACTCTTTGTTATATTGCATTTGCTAAATTCATTTCAGTTATCCCCCCCCCCCCCCCCCCTCATTAATGGACACACATCACCGCATATTGACAGAAAAAAACTGAATTGTTGAAATGTTTGCAGATTTAAAAGAAAACCTGAAATATCACGCAGCCATAAGCATTCAGACCCTTTGCTCAGCATTTAGTAACAGCACCCTTTTGAGCTAATACAGCCATGAGTCTTTTTGGGAATGATACAACAAGTTTTTCACACCTCTGCCATTCCTCCTTGCAGATCCTCTCCAGTTCTGTCAGGTTGGATGGTGAACGTTGGGAGGTCTCTTTTCAGGTCTCAGGTCTCTCCGGAGATGCTCAATTGGGTTTAAGTCAGGGCTCTGGCTAAACCATTCTAGAACAGTCACCGAGTTGTTCTGAGGCCACTCCTTCGTTATTTTAGCTGTGTGCTTTGGGTCATTGTCTTGTTGGAAGGTAAACCTCTGGCCCAGCCATGCTTTGACCTCATGATTCTCATTTGCTCTGACATGCACTGTGAGCTGTAAGGTCTTCTATAGACAGGTGTGTGCCTTTCCTAATCAAGGCCAATCAGTATAATCAAACACAGCTGGACTCCAATGAAGGTGGAGAACCATGTCAAGGATGATCAGAAGAAATGGACAGCACCCGACTTCAATATACGAGTGTCACAGCAAAGGGTCTGAATACTTACGGCTGTGTGATATTTCAGTTTTTCTTTTTTTAATAAATCTGCAAAAATTTCAAATATGGGGTGCACTGGGTAGATTAATGAGGGGGAAAATGAACTTAAAAATGATTTTAGGAAATGGGTGCACTATAACAAAGAGTGAAAAATTGAAGGGGGTCTGAATACTTTCCGGACCCACTATGTATTTAAAAATCCGAAGCTCTGAGGAGTGAGTATGACAAGCAGTGAAGGTCAAAAGCAAACCGCATAGCGTATTTATGCATATTTGCATGCCTGAACAGAAAGACAAACCTGAAGCAATGGACAATTTTACTACTATCAGTATATAGATGGCAGAGACAATAAATATAATTCCAATGCATTTTGAAGTTTAAAAAACTTACATTGGGGGGAAGAAAAAAATAAATATGGTGGAAAAACTAGCATTGACACTTAACCATTTATATACCATGGGTCTAAAAAGTCTACACACACCTGTTCAAATGCAAACCTGGCATTATGAGATACAAAATTGAGACGAAGATAATCTATCCATCCATTTTCTGAGCCGCTTCTCCTCACACGGGTCGCGAGCCTTTTAAATTGTGGCAGACTCCCATTTATGAGTTTAAATGTGGTTGGTTAATTCTGAATGCATCCACATCCCCCATTTGAACAGTGCTCAGCTGCTCAACCACATTATCTCAGTTGTTTATTTTGACCTACTTACTACGAGAAAAATCAAATGATCAGGGGTGTGTAGACTTTTTTTCTATCGCCTTTATGAGACAATACCTGAGTGTTTTGTAAAAGTTTCTGACCTAATTGAATTTCTCTGACACAAAGCATTTATAAAATATTGCTACTGACCGTATACATGCAGCTCTCGACCACAGCGGGCTCAGGGATCACACCTGGCAAATAACGGGCAATGTAGCGCCGGAGGATGTCAATATCAGCACAGTCTGTCTTCTTGTCTCTTTGGTCCGGATCAGTCTCACTGCCGTAATGGTAGCAAATCTGTACCCACATAATAACAGGTAATTATATGACTCCTATAATTATGGTTTGGATTATTGAAAAGCAGTGGCTATAAAGAACAATAATGTTGACCCATGAACCACCTTTGATTTTCTTCGTTTTTGTTTTTACAATAAAAGACAGCAATTTGATTACGTTGCATAATACAGTAGTTCTCATTCACTGAAACACGAACCCCTATTCTCTGAACCATTTTTTTCTCACTACTATAACAATGAAACAAACAAAAAACATCCATCCATCCATTTTCTACCGCTGATCCGAGGTCGGGTCGCGGGGGCAGTAGCTTTAACAGGGACGCCAAGACTTCCCTCTCCCCAGCCACTTCATCCAGCTCTTCCGGGGGGATCCCGAGGCGTTCCCGGGCCAGCCGAAGGATGTAGTCTCTCCAGCGTGTCCTGGGTCGTCCACGGAGTCTCCTCCCGGTGGGACGTGCCCGGAATACCTCACCAGGGAGGCATCCTGGAGGCATCCGAATCAGATGTCGGACACCCTGCAGAGGAAACTCATTTCGGCTGCTTTGTATCCGGGATCCTGTTCTTTCGGTCTACGACCCACAGCTCGTGACCATAGGTGAGGGTAGGAAAGTAGATCGACCGGTAAATCGAGAGCTTCGCCTTTCGGCTGAGCTCCTTCTTTACCACAACGGATCGATACAAAGTCTGCATCACTGCAGACGCTGCACCGATCCGCCTGTCGATCTCCCGTTCCATTCTTCCCTCACTCGTGAACAAGATCCCAAGATACTTGAACTCCTCCACTCGGGGCAGGATCTCATCCCCGACCTGGAGATGGCACGCCACCCTTTTCCGACTGAGGACCATGGTCTCAGATTTGGAGGTGCTGATTCTCATCCCAGCCGCTTCACACTCAGCTGCGACGCGCTCCAGTGAGAGTCATTCAAACTGCTCTAAGTGCTAGAGAAATCTTTTTGCACAATTGTCAAAAAAAAAAAAAAAAAAAAATTGTACCGGCATTACCAGATAACTAGCATCCCTTCATTGCTCAGTGACTGTTTTTTCTCAATGTCTTTGTCTCAAAAGTGTTCTCTGTCAATTGACTGACTGTTGTTGTACTCGAGCAACTCCAACTACCGGAGACAAATTCCTTGTGTGTTTTTTTTACTCGGCAAATAAAGATGATTCTGATTCTGATCAATGTGTAAAGGATATCACCACATGGGCTCAGGAACACTTCAGAAAACCAATGTCATTAAATACAGTTCGGCGCTACATCCGTAAGTGCAACTTGAAACTCTACTATGCAAAGCAAAAGCCATTTATCAACAACACTCAGAAACGCCGCCAGCTTCTCTGGGCCCGAGCTCATCTAAGATAGACTGATGCAAAGGGGAAAAGTGTTCTGTGGTCCGACGAGTCCACATTTCAAATTGTTTTTGGAAATTGTGGACGTCGTGTCCCCTGGGCCAAAGAGGAAAAGCACCACCTGGACTGTTATGGACACAAAGTTCAAAAGCCAGCATCTGTGATGGTATGAGGCTGTGTTAGTGCCAATGGCATGAGTAACTTACACATCTGTGAAGGCACCATTAATGCTGGAATGTACATCCAGGTTTTGGAGAAACATATGCTGCCATCCAAGCAATGTCTTTTTCATGGACGCCCCTGCTTATTGCAGCAAGACAATGCCAAACCACATTCTGCATGTGTTACAACAGCGTGGCTTCGTAGTAAAAGAGCGCGGGTACTAGACTGGCCTGCCTGCAGTCCAGACCTGTCTGCCATTGAAAATGTGTGGCGCATTTTGAAGCGTAAAATACGACAACGGAGACCCCGGACTGTTGAACAGCTGAAGCTGTACATCAGGCAAGAATGGGAAAGAATTCCACCTCCAAAGCTTCAACAATTAGTGTCCTCAGTTCCCAAACGTTTATTGAATGTTTTTAAAAGAAAAGGTGATGTAACACAGTGGTAAACATGACCCTGTCCCAGCTTTTTTGGAAAGTGTTGCAGCCGTAAAACTAAGTTAATGATTATTTGCTAAAAACAAAGTTGATCAGTTTGAACATTAAATATCTTGTCTCTGTAGTGTATTCGATTAAATATAGGTGGAACATGATTTGCAAATCATTCTATTCTGTTTTTATTCATGTTTAACACTACGTCCCAACTTTATTGGAATTGAGGTAGTATAATTTTGGTAATTGTACTTACATAAAACGAAAACTCAAAATTCACCATCTCTAAAAAGTACAATATTAAATCACAATCAATCAAGAAACAATGGAATTTATTTTTAATGTATAAATTAGGCAGGAATTTGCCCTCTGAAAAGTATTTTCCCAAGTGTTTAATTTATCTCCATAATATATGAGGACTGAAGTAAATGGACTATTCTACCATATTCAAATTTTTTTAGGTGTACCTGTATTTTATGTTTTACTTTGACTTCATAAAGATTATGAGATTATGTCAGAGACTGTGGATGGACCGAATGTGGCCCACGGACTGCACTTTGTCCAGGTCTGGTACTTGCAGTATGTTACTGTTGCATGGTGAGACATACAGTACCTTCATGAGGCCAGGGTATTCGTTGGAAGGGAGGCCATAAATATGGTCTTTAGCTTCCTCTCCTTCAGTCAGCAAGAAGCAGGGAAAGCGTTTATTCACATGGTATGAATCAGGTACCTTCTCTTTCCAATAGCACACATTGATTCTCATCACCTAGAGTAACACAAACACGACTAAAATCGGTGTGTCATTTTGCCGGCGTGGAAAATAGTTTTCGCAATCTTGAAAAGATATCTGTGAGGGGTTGCAATTTCTCAGTGGACATCAATGATGACCAATGAATTCTCTAAAATCAGGCTGTGAATTTGGAATGTAATCCCATACATACATACATACATACTTTAGGTGCCCACACAACACAAGGACAATTGTTTGTCCACCCACAATGTTTGTCAATATATTTTGGGGGAAGCGGTGCTGCGGAGAAGCCATACTCTTTGCTCTTAATGAACAGATCAGCACGTTCTTTGAAAACGCGCTCAGTGCGTCACGCACGGTTCTCCAAATCCTCCGGTAGTGCAAGATAAGCCATGGCACACATGCATTTAAAGTTTTCTTTTGAATTTGTTCTGACACAGCTGCCTTTTTCATAACCTGTTCCACCAATCATTCAAATTGTCTACTAAATCACTGAATGAGAAATTGTATTAATTAGAGGAAACAAGGAAGATGTGCAGTTTGAGATTGCTTAACTCTGTGACCGTCTTAGTACGTTCTATTTGTAGTTTCACTGTTCTGCCACAAGGTTTTGTATGTATGCATGGTAAGAGATGTTCGTAAATTTACGCACGTCCAACTTGAGAAATCACGTAGTTTGCAAGGGAATGTTCATACGCAAGCTTTATGCCCAAGAGCATTCACTGAATGTTTCCATGCCACCAGAGCCAAAGCAGTATGAGAGTTACTGTTTCACCTTGTATCTGGAAGTTACATGTGGCTTTTAGTTTGTTAATCACATGAAAATTAGATTACCATTACCTCTAGAGGAAGATGTAGGTTCACGTGGGCCAGCAATTCATTAGCCCAAGCGCCGGCGGTGATCACAAGACCCTTGGCTTGATAAACACCAGCAGAGGTTGAAACAGTCACAGTCAGGCCAGGCTTGATGTCTGTTACCTTCTCTTGGTCTTTAATGACACCACCCAATTTGTGAAACTGCCCCTGATAACCAAAACCAAAATAATACACACCTGCTATTGTCAGGCATTTGCAGAAAACTACCTCATGTTGATTTTGACCAAATGAGAACTAGACGATCTGAACATTACCTAGTCTAAGTGCAACATTGTCTACCAGCATTACACATTAGCACTTCAAACTAAAGTAAACTTCAAACATCACATTTCGGCTGTTGACCGGAGGACCCTTGGTATTCAACAATTATTGAACAAAGGGGTGACCAATTTTATGTGGATCAAAAATGCTTCCCCAAAAAACCAAAGAGAGGTTTTGGCTTGATTGGGCATGGACAGTTGACAATCTCCTGTTGTCTTTGAATATTTGGAATTTCAATTGTTCCGAAATGTTACCTAATTTATTGTGAAAATGTCTGGGTCACATATTGTTCCTGAAGCTGATGTAATAGAACAAACACAAAGTACTGTACTGTGTTTTTTTTTTTTTTTCTTTTACTACTATGGAAAAGACCAATTTACATTTTCTATGACTTGAAGAGAAATTCTTGGAAATCTAAAGTTGGTTTCCCCAATTCTGCTGAAACACAAACTATTAAACCAAAAACATTGTGCTATTAAACAATGGCACCCAGACAGCAATTGTGAATCTTATATTAATAGCAGTGAGAAAAAATCGGTCATTGCTTAAAACACGATATGATCTTCCACAACAACTGCCTCTTGAATTAGATGTCATCCTGTACCTGTGCAACCTTGAGTGCCCGATCTGCGTATAACACTCCAGCAGTGGTGTCCACCAAAGCGCCATCTCCATCAGCCAGGATGACATTAGGAATGTGCTGATTGAAGTTGTCAGGGGTCAGGACCACCATAGGAATCTTGTTCTTCTCCAGGGTGCTTTTAAAGTCGAGGTAGCTCCGACTGTTTTCTGGTCCCATCACCAGAAGTCCTGTTCGCCTGTAAGGGAAGTTGCAATGCAGATTGATAAAAGAATTGTCAAGGGGTAACAAAGTATTATTCATGTGTATCATTTAGTTATGTTGGCTACAATTTGTTGGAGTTAAAAAAATGAATTTAAGGCTCCTGCAGATGAGTTGCTCTCTGCATACAAAAGAACCTTGAGTATAATAAAAGTGGTCGTTCAGCCAAAAGCGCTCACAATAATCCACCGACCTGCTTACCTGAACAGTTTGACACCAGCCTCCCTCTCCAGCTGAGCCCACAGTTCATAGCCTTCGTCCATCATGTGTGTGTAGAAGTTTTGGTCGTAAGCCTTACGTATCATACGGGTTTGGCCATGGGAACTCCCTCGGGTGTGCGGCAGAGTAAACTAATGGGGGGGGAAACACACATCCCAAGAAAAGTCAGCAAGTGTCCTTTGAATGAAATATGAGTGGTCCATGCACGGTGAGCCTACCTGTTAGTAACAGGTAGGCTCACCGTCATCAACATATCATTTGGTGCAAGCCCTTGAGGAAGGACTGTAAGACCCATCATTTGATGAGATGGGGACAGAGTGAACAAAAGTACCATATTTTAAGTCACAGGTGTCACACTGGTGGCCCGGGGGCCAGATTCGATCCGCCACCTCATTTTATGTGGCCCGCGAGAGTGTGCATCGACTTTGTGTTTCTTGCTAAAATACCAAAATGGCAAATTGGCTTCACTTTTATAAATATTGAGATATTGCAAGCATTTTTTGTTACCAACCCCCCTTTTAAAATAAAATGGAGTCATACTGTAGTTGAACAAACTTCTGATTTCAAAAGTAAGTATCCATTCATTTGTGTATATGTAATAATATGAGGCAATCATATGGGATTGCAGCCATAACGCCCCATAACGACAAAAATGAATTTGACACCCCTGGTCTAAGTGATTTATGCTTGCAGATTTTGATATGTTCCAAGGTAGCACAGCAATTTCTAAGAAACAGACAAATTGAATTCATCAAGGCAACTGCAGACAAATTATTAGTTGCGGTCTTTTCTTTGACAACAAACATGAAATCAAATGAAAAATATACTTATTTTAATTGGGTCATCCACAGGATTAAAGGAATCTAACAATTCAAATTTTCTATGGTCCCTTAAATCTTTTGGATATCACCTCTAGTGGATAAAGAATGGATTGAAGCCTGTTTTCACAAACAACTAGAGAGAAGTTGAACTTGCCCTTGAAGGTCGATGAGAGTCAAGACAAGTCACAGCCGTTTAAAAACATCCTGAATATAGAATTTAAGCGGCAGTGCATGCTACCTCTGTGACTCTTCCCTTTGACGAAAGCTTCCCAGTTTACGACTTGGTACGTAAACCAGGCTCACTGGCAAAGAACTTATGTAAAGTTCAGCAAATGCTAATTAGAACAAGTACAAGAAAACAACAACAACGAAAAAAGAATTTGAAGAAGCAGAACCATCTGGTGAAGGTGTGCAAGAAAGTTTGCATTCAGTGAAAAACAACGATTGTATTTTTTTGTTGAAAGTCTGATGGCCGGTTTCATGAATGAATGACGATGTGTGATGTCCAGATCGTCAGACGAATGGCGACTAACCTACAGTATACACCAGAACTATCGAGAATTGTTATTGCTGGAGACATAATAGCTGGAGATGGCCTTTATCATTGCAACTGTCTCACTGACTTCTGGAAGCGCCGAAGAACGAAGCCAATAAACACAAAACTCAGAACGAAGCCAATAAACACAAGAACACAAGAAATTCAAATACCAGTTGTGCAATAGTCTTCATTTAAAACACATATTCAATAAATCCTCCACAATGTTGCCGATTTTTCAACTTGACGCTGTCTGTAAATAACATTGTTTGCCTCTCACTTATCATTGGCTGTGAATTTCCATTGTGGGTTCAGTCAAATTTTCTTCCTTTGTCTTCCTCTTCTGTTTTCTCTTCTTCTTCCTCATTTTCTTGCTCTTTTGTTTTCTTCGTCTTTCTCATTTTCTTCTTCTTCGTTGTCTGCTACACTTTCGTCTTTGTTTTCGTCTTCGTCTTCTTTCCCAAAGCACAAGAAGAAAAAGGCAAATGTTGAAACAAGCCTTCACGGATTATTAAATCATTCAATCATTTTAGCAAAGCTGCGAAAATCTTCATAGAGGACATTTTAGAATTTAGAAATGTTCATTTTGATGCAACGCCTCCACCAAATTGGCAAGACTCAATACCAACTACTCTGAATATGCCTATCTCGATGTTAAAAGGGCCTACTTTTGCAAAATTAAGAAAGTCAAGAATTACAGGGTACAATAACAATATGTCTGACAGTAATCTTGAACTGCAAAGAAATGGGTAAGAGTGGGGCAAAACAGTGACATTGTATACTATAGGGTTGACTGATTAACATACAGTGGGTACGGAACCCTTAAATTTTTCACTCTTTGTTATATTGCAGCCATTTGTTAAAATCATTTAAGTTCATTTTTTTCCTCATTAATGTACACACAGTACCCCGCGTTGACAGGAAAACAACGTAATTGTTGAAATTTTTGCTGATTTATTAAAAAAGAAAAACTGAAATATCACAAAGCCATACGTATTCAGAACCTTTGCTGTGACACTCCTATATTTAACTCGGGTGCTGTCCACTTCTTCTGATCATCCTTGAGATGGTTCTACACCTTCATTGGAGTCCAGCTGTGTTTGATTATACTGATTGGACTTGGTTAGGAAAGCCACACCCCTGTGAATAAAAGACCTTACAGCTCACAGTGCATGTCAGAGGAAATGAGAAACATGAGGTCAAAGGAACTGCCTGAAGAGCTCAGAAACAGAATTGTGGCAAAGATTACAAAAAACATTTCTGCTGCACTTAAGGTTCCTAAGAGCACAATGGCCTCCATAATCCTTAAATGGAAGACGTTTGGGACGACCACAACCCTTCCTAGAGCTGGCCGTCCGGCCAAACTGAGCAACCGGGGGAGAAGAGCCTTGGTGAGACAGGTAAAGAAGAACCCAAAGATCACTGTGGCTGAGCTCCAGAGATGCAGTCGGGAGATGGGAGATAGTTCTAGAAAGTCAACCATCACTGCAGCCCTCCACCAGTCGGGGCTTTATGGCAGAGTGGCCCGACAGAAGCCTCTCCTCAGTGCAAGAGACATGAAAGCCCACATGGAGTTTGCTAAAAAGAAAAAACACCTGAAGGACTCCAAGATGGTGAGAAATAAGATTCTCTGGTCTGATGAGATCAAGGTAGAACATTTTGGTCTTAATTCTAAGCGGTAGGGTGGAGAAAACCAAGCACTGCTCATCACCTGGCCAATACAGTCCCAACAGGGAAGCATGGTGGTGGCAGCATCATGCTGTGGGGGTGGTTTTCAGCTGCAGGGACAGGGAGACTGGTTGGAATCAATGAAAAGATGAATTCGGCCATGTACAGTGATATCCTGGACGAAAACCTTCTCCAGAGTGCTCAGACCCTCAGACTGGGCAGAAGGTTCACCTTCCAACAAGACAATGACCCTAAGCACACAGCTAAAATACCGAAGGAGTGGCTTCAGAACAACTCCGTGACTGTTTTTGAATGGCCCAGCCAGAGCCCCGACTTAAACCCAATTGAGCATCTCTGGAAAGACCTGAAAATGGCTGCCCACCAACGTTCACCATCCAACCCGACAGAACTGGATAGGATCTGCAAGGAGGAATGGCAGAGGATCCCCAAATCCAGGTGTGAAAAACCTGTTGCATCATTCTCAAAAAGACTCATGGCGGTATTAGCTCAAAAGGCTGCTTCTACTAAATACTGAGCAAAGGGTCTGAATACTTATGGCTGTGTTATATTTCAGTTTTTCTTTTTTATTAAATCTGCAAAAATCTCTGTCAATATGGGGTGCTGTGTGTACATTAATGTGGGGAAAAAAAATACTTAAATGATTTTAGCAAATGGTTGCAATATAACAAAGACTGAAAAATGTAAGGGGGTCTGAATACTTTCCGTACCCACTGTACACTGAGACCGACTTTGATATAGATTTACTTTTGTTTGACTCAAAAAATAAAATTAAATGACAATTTTAATTTTCAGCTGCAAGGTCATGCAGAATGGTGAATCTGTATGCTTTTTATGCTGGAATAGTTTTTCCTGTGCAACAAGGGGGCTTCAAATACTCTCTCACCCTGCAAGTCCGCAAAGGTTGTGCCAATCAATCAAACAATCAATCAATCACCCTGTGAGGAAGAGATGCAAAACTAACAAATAGGACAGGACGGGAGAGGACAGGACAGGACAGGGCTCGTCAGCCAGGCAGTGCTACTGGTACATGATGGGAGTAGTTATGCATACAAACAACTGAAGGGACTATGGAGTATGAAAAAAGAGGACAATCCAGGGAGTTAAATGTCAGATGACAAAGATGTGATGGGGTAAGTTAAAATTCATATTTGCATTGTTTATATGTTATGTAACAAACGCACGTCACTTCCAGAAAACTATAGTTTAGCTACAAATGAGGTTTTTATTACGCGTAGTGAGCACTCCCCGAACATACCTGAAGCACGGGGTGTGGTTACTCTACTGGTTTTCCTTTTTCACTTGGAAAACCAAAGAAAACCATTTGTGCAACCAAATGCCACACAATAAACCATCGTGAAATCGCCAAATCACACGACAACAAATATACAAGGACGGGAACAGCAGCACACAACGGCGAATGAACAGGCTGTTTGGCTCGTGTGACGTCACAGCGCCGGATTAAGCCGAAGACCGGAAGGGGCTGGATGATCATATTTATCCATTTAACTGCTGTATATCTGCTATATAATCACTTTGAAATGGCAGATGTGGTTTGTAAAGGGCTTCTAGAGTCATTTGTCCTCTGACCTTTAATGTCATGTTACAGGCCGTGACTAAATTCTGTCACACATGCAGGTTGGTCATCTGGTTTCCGGAGTCACTGTGCCAGCAAGTCGAGAGGACACCACCCACGTCGCCGTACCCAGGGGGGTCCGTCGGCCCCCCGGAGAGAGAGACACGGGGACCGATCGGACGCACCCCCTCGGTGAAGACTCTTCTCGTTTTTGACCCTTTGGACTGTTCTTGCAATTATGATCATGTTCATCCCTTCTTCCTTTCGTGTTATGGCGATTGTCTCATTAGTTTTAGCAGACTCAACGTTGTAATCAAGTCACTGTTTGGTAATAAACAACAGACACACCAAAAACTCCTTCACCTTTGCACATCATTGTTTACAAAGCAAGATAAGGAAGTGAGCTGTTGATTGGCTGGATGCGAGACACCCATACTCCACAGATCACAGCAATGAAAGTGACTCCATTGCCGCAAGCCAGTCCAAAAATGGCGCTATTGTCATAACAAAGCGGAATACGCAATTACATTTTTGAAGTCTGTTTGTCATAAAGTTATTCATAAAAGGTCAGCACCTGATTCATTATGACATTTCCATTATTATGCCATAAAAGGATATACAAAATGCTTCAAAAGTGCATATACACTAATAGATTTATTCGAAGAGCGACTGCTTATTAGTTTATATTTATTATAAATAACTTTATTCTTAATAGTACTGTTCAAAACGTGTGCTTCAAACTTTAAGGTGATAATAATAATACAGCACTACTTTCTGCAAAATGGGACATACCTGCTCAAGGAGTAGAGTTTTCTTTTTCCTTTTAACCAGCTGATAAGCAGTAAAGGACCCTTGCACCCCAGCACCGATGACAATGTAATCATAAACCTCAGCCGTCGACATAGCGGCTAGAAAAATACTGCGACGCTCCCAAATGCAAGTGCTGGGCTGCTAGTCTTAAGTTGCTCAGCGATGTGTCCCTGAACTTGAATTTCCAGTAGAGAACAGAGAACGTCAAGAGTCTGAGTGCATCCCGTCTGCAGCGTGCAGCCTCTCCCCGTGGCCACGCCCACTCTGGGTCACGTTTCCCCTCTCGGGTACGGCCCCCCCCCCCCCACCCCCACGGGCCTACGTGGCGGCCACGTTGGGAAGGAAAACATTTACCGGTTTGAAATGACTTTTGTAGGAAGTCTGTCATTGTAACTTGGACTGTTCCGACACAAACAGCCTTTTTATATGATAACTGTGCAGCTGGTATGGAATCTACATGCTTTTGTCACTTCAGATATTCACACAAAAAAATGAATCTAAAGCAAATGCGTTTTTCTTCATCAGTCCCCCCAGAAACCAAAAAACAGTCCGTAGTGCAGCATCCTCCCAGACTGTCGCCGCCCGACTGAAAACTGAAAAGTTCTCCTCTCTTTCCCCGTCCCCGAAAACCTTTTGTGTCTTTATAATCACTACGACATTAGACACAGGTGGCGATGACATAGGGGATTCTGAAAATGTTCCTAAATTCAGGGGAGTACAGACTCCAGGTCACGACACCTGTTAACAAAAACAGTCAAATATATGTATAGGATCACTCAAACTCTCGCTCAGTCTAGCCAGTGAAGATGCGCTTCATTGTGGAATGTCTCTTGTGTGACTAGAACCCAAAACCGGGTGCAGGTCAGAGGCAGCGCACGGACCACACGGTCCCCATCCTGAAGAACAGCTTCATAATTGTGCTTCACTTCCATAACTTGAAGACAATGAAATATTGATGCGTGCCTGAAAGATAGGACTGACCACTCCCCCGGGAGAGGACTCGACCGAACCTAGACTGGCCTGAGGTTCTTTCAAGTGAGGTCTTTGGGTTGCATATTACATTTTGGACATGTGTGTACAACAATGACAATTTGCCAGCCCCAGACAAACTTAATTAGGGTCTGTAAAATATTATCCATAACGCTTACCATGTCAACCTCATATTTCCTCTTCCTGGAGATTCGGAAGACTGGTCGCAGCGATCCGCAGGCCATCTGAGCGCCTTTGTTGGCATCCGCTTAAAAATCACCATTGGTGGAAGCTTTTGTCTGGATGCGGTGCAGCTCAAAACACACGGGAAATGCGTTCTCTCGTGGCCAGTTGTTTTCACCATAATGGATGATGCACCTGTCTTGTTAACAGTCCAAGTTAGAGGCATGTCAAACGTCAAAGGTACTTCATCCACATTTTGATGTCGTCTGGTCCGATGGAATTCTCGGCTATTTTTGTTTCAATTGATTTGTGGAAGTTTGCAACTTTTTCCTCGAGGTGGGGAGGTTGTTGCTGACAGCCCTGATGGACAAGCCTTTTTGTCTCCTAAATCTGAGACACCACGATGCTCCACCTTTAAAATCTTCAATATCCATTTCGCTGGCGATGGTTTTGGCTTTCAGTCGGATCTGCACGGTGGATACACTTCGGCCGTCTGCTCTCTGTGTGTTCACCCGGTCCTCAAGAACATTTTCAAGTTCAGGCCATCTGCTTTTATGACCTCTGAAAGCCTTTGTTGTCTTTTGGCGTAGAATCAGTTCTTCACGCCTGCCGTCTCCAACGTCTCACCATTGATTCATTAACGCCAAGCTTACATCCAGCAGCTCTATTTCCTTCCAGGGTAGACAGATTGATTGCTTTCAACTTAAAAGATGCATCATATGCATTTCTTCGTGTGCTTTCCATGAGGAGGGTGTGAAAAATATTTTCCGTCTCGTGCTGCATTTTGCTTTGAGTGCGCCAAAATCGAGTGTCCTCTTCGTTGCATTGGCCTCAGGATTCAAAGTGTGGGAAAAAAATAGCGGCTTATAGTCCAGAAAATACGGTAAATATGTTATGGCGATATACACTATATGTGTCGTAGCATCATACTTACACCTGTAAAATCCAATGGAACCCCCATGACAGTATACCAGGAGTACTGCCAAATGTGCAAATACCGTAATTTCTCATGTATAATGCGCGCCCATGTATAATACCCACCCACAAAGTTGACCTCTAAATTCTGGAAAACCCTTCTACCTATATATAATGCATTTTTACAATGCATGATTTTGTTTCTACCCCTATGATCAAAACATGATTATCTGTATTTTGTTAGGTTTTTTCAAATAATTTTTCTGAAGTTCATTTTTTTTAATTTGAGCACGTAATACTTTCTTTTTATTTACTTGCTCTTATTTTGAAATTCCCAGCCCTACATTTATTTAGTAAATGAGAAAACACACAGTTGTGCTCATGTTTGCTTACCCGGGCAGAATTTGTAAGATCGGTACAATTCTTTCAAGAAAACATAAAGGGCCAGGCGAAACACATTTAGTTTTATTTTAATGGGATTCAGATTAAACTGTCAAGCATTTCAGAAAAGCATTTTCATCAAACAAAACATAACCATAAATAAATTAATGATGGTTGTTGTTCAGTCATCAGTCATATTTATAAAAAAAAAATATTTCACAATATAAAATATTGTGAAATATTTCACAAATTCTGCCAGGGTATGTAAACTTATGAGCACAACTGTACATATTATGCAGTCATACATTCCCTTGTCATATTGGAATGAATGTTTAGGCTACACCTTTTTCATAGTCTCGAGGTGGTGCTGGCATATTAGAATGAAGGTGTACACCTTTCTCATAGCCTGTAGGTGGTGGTGGCATATTATATGGCGGTATACATTTATAAAATGGGAAGCCCCCCCCCCCCCCCCCATTCCCCCCTATACCTATGTATAATAACAACTGGTTAGAGCGTCTGCCTCACAGTTCTGAGGACTGGGGTTCAATCCCTGGCCCTGCCTGTGTGGAGTTTGCATGTTCTCCCCGTGCCTGCGTGGGTTTTCTCCGGGCACTCCGGCTTCCTCCCACGTCCCAAAAACATGCATGGTAGGTTAGGTGTGAATGTGAGTGCCAATGGTTGTTTGTTTATGTGTGCCCTGTGATTGGCTGGGAACCAGTTCAGGGTGTACCCAGCCTCCTGCCCGATGATAGCTGGGATAGGCTCCGGCTCCCTTGTGAGGATGAGCGGCTCAGAAAATGGATGGATGGATAAATAAAAAGTAAAAAACTGGAAAGTTGAGTGCCAACTGGTGGAACGGTGGTAGACTGGTTAGAGCGTCTGCCTCACAGTTCTGAGGACTGGGGTTCGATCCCCGGGCCCGCCTGTGTGGAGTTTTCATGTTCTCCCCGTGCCTGCGTGGGTTTCCGCCATGACGCGCACTGACCAATTTACGGCCACAACTCTGATCGGCCGCCTCAACAATGGAGGCGTGGAACATGGTCCACATGGACGAACCCTACCCCCCCTCCCCCCGGGACGTGGACAAAGTTCTGCCGGAGGTGGGAATCGAAGCTTCTTCTGACAGGGGACTCTGCCAGATGTTCCGAGCAGACCCTCATAATACATTAGGGTCTGCCATGTCTGATCGGCATCTTCCCCCACCATCGAAGCAAACACATTAGTTGACAGCTCCGCCCCTCTCTTCACCCGAGTGTCCAAGACATGCGGCTGCAAATCTAATGACACAAACACTAAGTCCATTTTCGAATTGCGGCACAGGGTGTCCTGGTGCCAAGTGCACACTTATCGTTGAACACTGAGTTTATGTAACCCACTGGTTAATAATAAATGGGTCTGTTTTTCTCATACCTGTTGTTTGCGGGCTATTGTTCTCTGTTTGAGTATTATCACTTGATTGAAGGCATTTCTAACATTTCATACTACAAAATAAGTCAAAGAATGTCTGATTTCGTGCTGATATTGTATCGGATCAATATTGGTATTGGCCAACACTCAAGGTTGCAATATCGGTATCCTATCGGCGGCACCAAGGGCGGCACTCCCGGCACTGCCTCCCCAACGTTGACGATCGGCCAGAGGTACGCTATTGATGGTCGGCGCACATGGCACATACACTTTGAAGATGTTTTATTAAAATAAATGTGGTTCATAGTCAGAAAATGTTTAATATGTATTTTTTAAACTGGGGGACGATTAATCGATTATTCCGTCAAGTAATTGTTACCATAATCAATCCTAATAAGATATGATAGTCACACACCTTGTTCAAATAAACTGCTTTGGAAAATGAAAACCGCTAGCAACAAATGGTTCACTGCTACCTCTGGTGTTTCACAGGAAGTTGGGTCCTTTATCCTTTCTACATCAGTGCCCCCAGGGGTAAGGTGGATCGAAGAAAAAAACCCGACTCTTCAAAGCAAAACATGTATGTAAAGAGTTTTATTTTGAAATGATTTGATACATAGCCTACATTTCCCTTTTTAAAAAATACATTTTCTCACTCAATGTCTCACTCAATCTGGAATACAAACATTTACTGAAAGTACAGGCTGCAGAGAAAGATGTTATATTTTTGTGAATTAAGCTGATTTGCTATTTCAGTGAAAAAGGCCTTTACAGTATATCAAAGATAAATGCATCCATTCTTTACTATTAGTTTATGTTGAATGTTTTAATAAGCTCAAGCTGGCAATTGTGTGTAAGTACAAGAGGCAGACTTTTTGCCTTATCTAATTAAAAAAACCTCTCCAGTACCAGCAGGTACAATTCAAGCCTGCAGCAATCAGCAGGATGACAAGCAAAGTGATGAGCAGCCCGAATGCGATGATGGTCACAGTGATGGCCCAGATATACGTCTTCTTGGATAAGTCAATCAAGGGTGACTTGAGGGCCAACTGTGCTCGGCTTGCGCGGTGGCGGTCCTGAGGTGGGTACCGAGCTAAATTGATTCTTTCCATGCCAAGTGAACGGAGTAGACATGCCCTCTGGTGGCTCAACCGGTCAAAGGAGTGTTTGCCATGATAGAAGCCCATACCACTCTGACCTAGAAAATATAGTCATCAAATCACAAACAACATAAAAAGTGGTGCAGAAAACGATCCCTTCTGCAATCTAGCCATCATAAGTAACGCAATAAACTGTTAGTGATGTATATACTTGTAAATAATATCTGTGACAAAGGATAGATGTAGTCAGGGGCATCACTAGGTGTTATGGACACACCTGGCTTAGCCCCCAGGAGATGTACGGGTTGTGAGCGAACGTAGCGCACAAGCACAAAATTATACAACGTACGAACAGCCAAAAAAGAATAAGATGCTTTGCAACGTTTTTTTGGACGGATTAAATAATACAATACAATACTGTGTGTGTGTGTGTGTGTAGCGTATATTGGTTTTGGATAAAACAGATTTGTCGAAGGTGAATGCCTGCGTTCACTTCCGGGTTAGTTCGATTTCCGTTTTAACGTCACAATCAAACTATTTTTTTGTCACGTAAAGGGCACCACGTCTCTTTTTTTATATGTGTAAAATTTAGGAAAAGTGACGAACAAAACCTCTTATCGGTCTCATAAGCTGAAGAGTTGGTACATTTCTGAGATACGAGTCCTTGATTACAGAGGCTTCATTATTAAACAAAACGCATACAAAACACAACAAGGAGTGGAATTTTATAGAATATTTTATATATATATATATATATATATATATATGTGACTTTATAGCATTATACTTTGAACAACTGACACACTGTGTAACCTAGCTATGCAAACCAGATAATATAAAAATAAAATATAAAAAAATAAATTGATAAGAACAAACATCCTTCAGAATGTATGATATTGTGGAGATACGGTAAATAACACCATGAAGAGATGAGATCCAGGCATGTCACTTTTCTCTCCACAGACAAACTGTTTTTGTCAGCCAACCCCTCCCTTGGAAACCAACAACTCCCTTTGATCTTTCATCTCCTGCCCCTCCCTTGAAGATACACATCGCTGGTGAATGTTTTCCTCTTCACCACAATGTTCTGCATCAGTGCGTCTGCGTAGATTCTCAATCATTCAGGTCATGGTAATCCGCAAAGGTTGAATCAAGTCAACTGATTTTATGCTTCGGTGGCTGTGTCCCCGGGCGTGGTTAACAATTGGGTGTTGTTGTTGCATGGTGCAGTTTATGTTCCAGTTGCGCGCTTTCCAGTATAGGTACGTAACATGACGTCAAACAAGAGATGCATTTAAGGTTTAGACTTGCCTGTGGACGCTAGCGTGTTATATGATTACAAAAAAAAAAGCTTCACAACTGAAAAGCTATTTGATCTTGAAAACTGTGTCGCTAATTCCCAATACAGGAAGTCCTCAATTTACGAACGAGTTCCGTTCCCACGCTGGCGACGTAACCCGAATTTCCGCCTAAGTTTTACGCAAGTGGTAGTGGAAATAAGAGCACCAGCAAATATAAATATGATTCATGCAGCTTTGCTTCTCTCACTTCATCATACATTTTGCTCATCTCTTTGGCAGCTGTTAAATTACACCTCTTCACAAATTGTGATACGTAAGCCCGAAGTGCATTTTTTTTCTACATTCAGTGCAATGGTACTGCAGCTCTTGTTGCCCAATATTTCGACTTCTATGCAGCGTTCTTCGTGTTCATGGCCCTCATTTATCAAGTGTGCGTCAAGCGTGCGTATGAACAATCGCATGCAAAGTGTGTGACTTATCAACTTGGACTAGCGCATTGGGAACGTGGGTGAACTCATGCACAGCTCTGACCGTGCGCACACACAAAACCATGTGGTAGAACAGCGAAACCACAAATAGAATGCACTAAGATGGTCACCAAAGCCATCCGAGCGTCACCCCCGCCCCCAGCACCAGACTCACACCACCACCTGACGACACGCCCCACAGCTTAACCCCAGCAGATGTGAAGAAGACCCTTCAAAGGATTAACGCAACAGCCCACGGCGGGTACCGAAAGACTGTGCCCACCTGCTGGCAGAGGTGATAACCTTTTTAACACCATGCTCCAACTAGCATGTCACAGTCTGCTTAAATACCGCCTCCATCATCCCCATACCCAAAAGCTCCACAGTAACAGTTCTGAATGATTATCGGCCAGTAGCCCTCGCTCAAATAGTCACGAAATGCTTTGAGAAGCTGATCATGGTACAGATCAAAAAGTCTGTCAATGTCACTCACCAGTACGCCAACAGGAAGGACTGCTCCATTAATGATGCCGTATCATCAGTGGTCCACACAGCTTCCACCCCCTTTGAGAGTAAGAGCTCCTACGTCAGCCTGCTCCTCCTGGACTTCACCTCTTCACCATCATCCCACAGACCGTTGTGCAAAACCTGGACATTCTAGGGCTGAGTACATCACTGGAGAAGATTGTCCTCGACTTCCAGAGCAACAGACCAAACTGTCAGGATCCACAACACCTTCTCCTCCTGCACATCACTCAGCACTGGCTCCCCCCAGGGCTGCATGCTGAGTTCCCTCCTGTTCACACTACTGACATGCAGTATGACTACTTAGCAAAAGTGAAGTTTGCAGACAACACAGTAGTGGTGGGATGCATCACAAACAACGATGAGTCCGAGCACAGAGAGGAGGTAGAACATCTGGTGGACTGGCAGAAGAGAACAATCTTTGGCCCAGAGGCCAAAAGATTTTGGCCTCTGGGCCACTTTTCACTTTTCTGTACGTGATTTCTCACAAGCCCATTATGTCACTCCAAAATATATTTGCTTCACTCCAACCTTGCACATAGCCACCTGTTACGGCATCCACTGCTCCCACCGCGCCCCTCACCCAGTAATGCGTGAATCGTATGTGCCTGCCCCTTACGATGGCGATCTAGGGTCTTGTTGCGCTTTTTATTTAATTTCAAACACAAATACAAATAAATAAAACACAAATATAAATACATTTTAGTTTAAACTTTCCATTTCTTGGGAGTATCAGAAACACAATGCAGCCCTTTGGGGGGCACAAGCCAGTGCAAACTGTAGGCCGGTCCCAAGCTCAGATAAATGCAGAGGGTTGCGTCAGGAAGGGCATCCGGCTTAAAATTTAGCCAAACAAATAGGAGCGTTCATCCAAAGAATTCCATACCGGATCGGTCGTGGCCCGGGTTAACAACGTCCGCCACCGACGCCGTCAACCTGCAGGGCACCGGTAGAAATTCAGCCACTGTGGGTCGAAGTCGAAGAAGAAGAAGAGGTGGAAAGCGGGTTCGTTGGCAGAAAGAGAAGAGGAAAGAATAGAGCCTAGAACTGAATGTGGGGACTTTGAATGTTGGGACTATGACAGGAAAATCTCGGGAGTTGGTTGACATGATGATTAGGGGAAAGGTTGATATATTGTGTGTCCAGGAGACCAGGTGGAAAGGCAGGAAGGCAAGAAGTTTAGGGGCAGAGTTAAAATTATTTTACTCTGGTGTAGATGGGAAGAGAAATGGAGTAGGGTTTATTTTAAAGGAAGAGTTGGGTGAAAGACATTCAAATTTTTTGGGGACGAGACAGGACTCTAGAGTGCGACTAATTCGGACACATATGTAGCCTAATTTCTGAATGGTCCAGCAAAAAACAATTTGCCCAGTCATTTGAGGAAGAAAAAAACATTTCTGCAACTTTAAAGCAGACACACGATGGGTTTCATCATGGTCTCTAAACGAATCAGAGAAAGTGAAGAGTGGGGGCCCTCCGTCTGATTGGCCATGTACCTGTCGCGTGCGGGGGCTTGCGTACACGAAGCTAGGTTTTCTGACAACAACGAGCTGGTGTGTCGAATTTGTATGAAGTCGCAACAAAGACATCCATCCATCCATCCATTTTCAACACCGCTTATCCTGGTTAGGGTCGCGGGACGCTGGAGCCTATCCCAGCTGACTTCGGGCGAAAGGCGGACTACACCCTGAACTGGTCGCCAGTCAGTCACAGGGCACATTCTCATTCACATTCACATCGTCACTGAGTGGGAACTGAACCCACGCTGCCTGCACCAAAGTCAGGCGAGTGTACCACTACACCATCAGTGACCGCAACAAAGACAACACAACTTAAACCCTCAAAGTTACAAAATCAATTTTGAACAACCATCTCAACTTCTTCAGCTGGGAACAATAAGTGCCCTTCAATTACCCTTCAGCTTGCAATTATGCAACCCTCTGCAGTGTAAATACAAACGTAAATATGGCGCACGTATGCTCACGTTATATACTGTATAGCGGTATTATTGTAAGACATAGCTATTGAACATGCTGACAAAGAAAAGAAAGAAAGGCTGGAGACTTAGAAAAAGTCATAAAATCTTGAATCAAATAGGCTGCTTTGATCTACTTGTGCTGTCATTAATGTTGCGTATGTTATGTTACGTTGCTCTGTGCCAAATTTTTATATTTGTTGAAGTGCAATTTTGTAAACAAAGCCTGAGTCTGTTTTATTTACAGTGGGTACGGAAAGTTTTCAGACCCTCTTAAATGTTTCACTCTTTGTTATATTGCAGCCATTTGTTAAAATCATTTAAGTTCATTTTTTTCCTCATTAATGTACACACAGTACCCCACGTTGACAGGAAAAGAACGTAATTGTTGAAATGTTTGCTGATTTATTAAAAAGAAAAACTGAAATATCACAAAGCCATAAGTATTCAGAACCTTTGCTGTGACACTCATATATTTAACTCGGGTGCTGTCCGTTTCTTCTGATCATCCTTAAGATGGTTCTACACCTTCATCGGAGTCCAGCTGTGTTTGATTATACTGATTGGACTTGATTAGGAAAGCCACACCCCTGTCTATATAAGACTTTACAGCTCGCAGTGCATGTCAGAGCAAATGAGAATCGTGAGGTCAAAGGAACTGCCTGAAGAGCTCAGAGACAGAATTGTGGCAAGGCACAGATCTGGCCAAGGTTACGATAAAAAATTCTGTTGCACTTAAGGTTCCTAAGAGGACAGTGGCCTCCATAATCATGAAAAGGAAGACGTTTAGGACGACCAGAACCCTTCCTTGACTGAGCAATTGGGAGAGAAGAGCCTTGGTGAAAGAGGTAAAGAAGAATCACTGTGGCTGAGCTCCAGAGATGCAGTCAGGAGATGGGAGAAAGTTCTGGAAAGTCAACCATCACTGCAGCCCTCCACCAGTCGCGGCTTTATGGCAGAGTGGCCCGACGGAAGTCTCTCCTCATTGCAAGACACATGAAAGCCCGCATGGAGTTTGCTAAAAAACACCTGAAGGACTCCAAGATGGTGAGAAATAAGATTTTTTGGTCTGATGAGACCAAGGTAGGAATTGTTGGCCTTAATTCTAAGCGGTATGTGTGGAGAAAGCCAGGCACTGATCACCACCTCTCCAATACAGTCCCAACAGTGAAGCATGGTGGTGGCAACATACAGTTTTATGCTGTAAAACTATCTTACCAACACCACCAAATGGGAGTGAGATGAGCGTGTAGTGCATCATAACGTCATTGACGGTCACTCCTCCGCTTGTGGTCTCCTCAATCATCTTTTTTGTTACCTAAAATAAAGAGATCATCAAACATTAAAAGAAGACATGAAAGAATGAAGAAAAGAAATACAGGACTACTAAAAACTGCACCAGTTATATCCCTCTTTAACTATGTAGAATGTGGAATATTACCCAAATACTGGGGTGCCCATTAAAAAATTTGGTCTGGTTCTCAAATGAGCACCAGAGGTTATTGCTTGGTGCTCATTTTTCCTCTTGACCCATTGACCTCACTGGATAAACTTATGTCCATTTGTAGACATATGTCCTATTTGTTACTTAGATTCTGGACAAATAAAGGAATACAACTTTTTTGTTTTCCTTATAACTGATAGATCTTATTGCATGTGCCTCACGTTTTAGTCGTCTTATGCCTGGATCAGACAACAAGACAAATTTGGTCTTTCCCAATTGCACTATGTCACACTACTGGTATAAAATCTTGCTGTATCTCAGTCAGGCAGTGGCAACACTGCACGACATGTATTCCGATAACACCGCTTTCTTTTACGATAACTGGGCTTTATCTTGTTAAATCAAAACACTGTCGGAGAGGCGGAACCAGATGTCACCGTTCAACGCGACCAGATATAGTCAAAATATGTCGGGCCCGATCTAGAAAATCGGCTGCGATAGCTAATAGGGGCAATATCGGGGCTAAAATCCTGTAGTCTGATCTAAGCATTATGAGTCTCGCACAGGGCGTCATTCAAGCTAGCACAGCCACTGAGGATACAGTAGCTACACTCTTACTTTCAGCACTGACCGTGCAATCAGCTGATTTGCCGCAGTTCTCTAGGGCAGCGGTCCGCAATCATTTTTGCACCACAATCCGGTTTCTCTTCAAGGCATATTTTGATGGCGCGTCGGAGCTGCTGTGAAGGAAGACCGAGACGGCCATAAATTCCGTCTCCTCGTCGGCGTGCCTTGCGCACTCAGCCGCCCTCGCCGCCCCGCGAGTGGCTACATTTGCTGGGTTTGCAGCTTGTTATGCTCATTGCTGAGCTCAAATAAACGGAGAAAGGACCGAATCAGTTCATGATGTGGTTCCACAATTCCATTCAGTACGTTCATTCCTTTGACCAACCATGAACGACAACACTATTCGAGCCCCGTCTACCGCTGCCCTAAAAGAATTAAAATAAGACAATGCAAAATGCTTTTTGTGCAAAAGCGCACTAACACATTTCAACCGGGTGCGTTTTTAATATTTTCGGTGCTCATGTGCACCTGCGCACCACTATGTGCACCCCTGCCCAGATATACCTTTCCACATTGCCTCACCTATAAATACACACCTGGATGGGCCAGACTTCCTCTTTGTTGCCTTTGTGATGTGTGCCATGCGTCTTTTGGAGTTACTCGAACGTTGGGATGGAGAAACTGCGGCTTTCGTCAGCAACGAATTACTTATACACTGCTTCAAAGCATTTGACACACTCAAAAAGATCTCTATCTTATTGCTTTTCAAGGGACGGTTTCTGGCTATCGTATGCCTCACTGTTAAGGCCTTGCTCAGTTCGAACGGTCCGCACGGCAGCGCGCGAGGACGACGGCGCCGCGGTACAAGTGTAACGGAGGCCAGCTCAGCTGTGGAGTTGTACGATGACAAATCTCACTCTCTCATCCTCAAAAGAGGATGAGAGAGTGAGATTTTTCGAGCTTTGTAAATGATGTAGTTTTTTGATTCTTTGAAATCCTTTTTGAGACTCCTGCACTACCACCTCGCTTCCCTGTTTCCCTGCATTTGGGTCCACCACCAACTCCAACACACATTTGCAAACTTTGACACCACACATACATGGGCGGCTGTTAAAACCTACAATGTTCATCTCACCTCTGCTCCACAACGTAGAGTGGTGTACCCAATATACCTTTGTACATTGCCTCCCCTATAAATGCAGCCTGGGAAGGTCTGGACGTCCTTTTTGTTCCCTAAGGACATGCAGCTGAGAATGGCTTGGTCATGTGTCCCATCTGTCTTTTGAAGTTATTCCAATTTAAGTTAGGTTTTCCTTTTCTCGATGAGGATTGTTTATAAAACAGGAAAATATTAAGTTGATTAATTGATCGAAGTTGTTTTTTCATGAAGTTATGTTTGACTATTATTTGAATGAGCTACCTATAAAAATGAACATGCATTATGATTGGAATTGTTATTAGCACACATCATCCATTCCTGATAAAGAAAATGGAGAATGAGGTGCAACGTTGTTTCCTGTGTGGTCTGTGTGGCTCCAGTAAGAACCGTAAATCTCCAACAAGTACTATATTCTGTTAAATATATTCTGTTAAATATAGTGGCCAAGGGCATTTCAAGTACTATATTCTGTTAAATATATTCTGTTAAATATAGTGGCCAAGGGCATTTATAGTATTTGCTCAGCTGCAGACAATTTGAGGTTTCTGTTTTAAGGAGGCATTTATTTGAGGGGTCTTTATTTATACACATTCTTAAGAGTGAAGGTAGACATGCTGTTATACACATTGATTGGTTGTCAGAGAATTGTTTATTCCATGTTACAATGGTAAAAGCATGTGTAACTCTTATATTAGCAGTTTCTATTCATGTAATCCCTTTATTCTTGGTTCCTCTTATGTAGTGCAGTTGGAGGCAGATCTAATTGTAATACTAAATAAATAAAATCGTTACACAAATCGGATTTACTTTTATTATTATTACTGTAATTCGTAGGAGTAGTATGCTCCCTCCAGTTTTCTCACCTTCTTGTCAGAGGAGAATATGTACAGGGCCAAAGGTTTTTCTCTGTCATTGATGAAATGAATGGCTTCATCCAAGCCACTCACAGTCACGATGGGCAACAGTGGACCAAATATTTCTTCTTGCATCACCTTGGAGTGAGGGGGCACATCCTTCAGTATGGTTGGGGCTGTTTGAGCAAGCATTTAGTTAACACAAACGACGACCATACATAGCTACTGTATACACTTGATATAAAATAGGACCCTACCAATATAGCGCTGTGAGGCATCGCATTGGCCACCAAGCACTGGTGCATAACCCTCCATGAGACCCACAATTCTGTTGAAGTGAGTTTGGTTAATGATGCGACCATAGTCTGGTGATGATTTGGGGTCAGGGCCATAAAATTCCTGTGAGAAATTAAGGTTGTCCATGAACTGCAATTTCCTTCACTTTATCGAGAGATCGGACCTATTCTAATGTTGTACGTTACCAAAAGAGTTTGTCGGATGCATTCCACAACATAGCCTTGCACACAAGGTTCACACAGTATGTAGTCTGGAGCAATACAAGTCTGACCACAGTTGACAAATTTTCCCCATGTTATACGACTAAAAAACAAAAAGCAAAGAAAATCACAGTTGACAGATGATACAGTAAATTTATGATTATTTTGCTACTTATTCAACAGGAAAATGAGACAAAAGTGCAAATCATTTGGACTGACGGGGCAGAGGACAATTTAAACCCATGAAGTCTGGGAAGTATAGTTCCTTACTTGATGAAATAAAAACAAGTTGCAGATTTTATTATTTATCATTTGTATAATTAGTCCAATAAATTATTGCAGATGCCACTGTGTAGTTCCTAGATAAGGTCACCTGATATCAATGAAGAACACGGAGGTGGAAAAAACAAATAGCAAGCTAGCACTTTTGGGGCCCTATTTTCGTGACCAGCGTAATTCTGGGGTGGCTTACGGCGCAACTGTGCACCAAGGACGGGTTAGACCGGTGTTGGTAAATTCATAGACCAGCGCACCACTGAGGATCCGAGAGTGCGTGGGCTGCACCACTGTGGGTGTGTGTATATATATATATATATATATATATATATATATATATATATATATATATAACAACAGACAATATGAGCGGGTACCCTAAATACACAATGAACTGGTGATAACTGCCGGAGACTTAATAATAATAATAATAATAATAACTAAAGATGCCAGCAGCTATTAAGGGCCCTCACACCCCCTGGCCACGCCGGGGTTCTGGCACGTTGGGGTACTGGCACATTGCTGACCCATTGAACAGAAATGTGCACCACAGTTTTCAGGGTTCTATCCATGTAAAACTGAATACTATCTTCATTCCACGTCAATTATTTGCAGCACAACAGTGTAGCGAACAGCATGTCGCCACGACAACAGTATTAGATGATATGGAAAGCTTTAAATAACTTTTCATCTTCAATAGATTTAGATGAGCCACCCAAAGTTTGAGGTCAATCGGATAAAATCTGGAGGAGGACTTCTTAAAAATACGTCACATTTTGTTAGACCTAGGTGGGCTGCTTTGTTGTAAATTTGTAGGGGGCATTACTGAGCCATTTTTTAAAAATTGCACAACAAAAACTTCAATATTCAAATATTTGACCGGCTTGGTGTGCGTACAAAGTTTCATGAGTGTGCATGCATGTTTAGACCTTCAAAACAGCATTGGTTTCTTGGCAAACATCACGGCAAACAGCACGTCGCCAAGGCAAGAGCGTTGGTCAAAAAGTTACAAACTTTGTATTGTGACATCTTGAAGGCCTAAGCAGTCTTCTGAGCAAATATTAAGTAGATCGGAGTAATATTAGAAAATGGAAGACATACAAAACCACTGATAATCTCCCTCAATCTGGGGCTCCATGCAAGATCTCACCCCGTGGGGTCAAAATGATCACAAGAACGGTGAGCAAAAATCCCAGAACCACACGGGGGGACCTAGTGAATGACTGCAGAGAGCTGGGACCAAAGTAACAAAGAATGCCAGACGTGTCCCGATGCTTAAACCAGTACATAGTCCAGGCCCGTCTGCTGTTTGGTAGAGAGCGTTTGGATGAGCCAGAAGAGGATTGGGAGAATGTCATATGGTCAGATGCAACCAAAATATAACATTTTGGTAAAAACTCAACTTGTTGTGTTTGGAGGAGGAAGAATGCTGAGTTGAATCCAAAGAACACCATACCTACTGTGAAGCATGGGGGTGGAAACATCATGCTTTGGGGCTGTTTTTCTGCAAAGGGACCAGGACGACTGATCCGTGTTAAGGAATGAATGAATGGAGCCATGTATCGTGAGATTTTGAGTGAAAACCTCTGTCCATCAGCAAGGGTATTGAAGATGAAACGTGGCTGGGTCTTTCAGCATGACAATGATCCCAAACACACCGCCCGGGCAACGAAGGAGTGGCTTCATAAGAAGCATTTCCAAGGTCCTGGTGTGGCCTAGCCAGTCTCCAGATCTCAACCTCATAGAGGATCTTTGGAGGGAGTTGAAAGCCTGTGTTGCCCAGCAACAGCCCCAAAACATCACTGCTCTAGAGCAGCTCTGCATGGAGGAATGGGCCAAAATACCAGCAACAGTGTGTGACTTACAGAAAACGTTTGACCTCTGTCATTGCCAACAAAGGGTATATAACAAAGTATTGAGATTAACTTTTGTTATTGACCAAATACTTATTTTCCACCAGAATCTGCTAATAAATTATTCATTTATTCTGTATTTTTCTTTTTTTTATCATTTTGTCTGAGAGGTATACCTCTGATGAAAATTACAGGCCTCTCTCATCTTTTTCAGTGGGAGAACTTGCACAACTGGTGGCTGACTAAATAATTTATTTGCCCCACTGTATGTTCCCAGAGTCTGCTGAAGAGGTTAATCAAAGCAGAGATTCTGAAAGACATCGTTGCATTACAGATGTTGAGAATGGACACGACTTACAAGAAAACAAGAGTCTGCCTAAAGGATGTGGACATTGGCTTCGGAGCAGAAGTAGTCCTAAAGGTATTGTGGGAAATGTCAAACGATGGTTTCTCCTTCACATATGTACTCAGTCTTACAGCCCCTCCACCACCCTTATTGTTAGGAACTCCAGCAGTATATATATGTTCCAGATTAATGTTGTCTTCAAAAACACATTACACACATTTCTTTGGCAGTGGTTTTGCATGACTGCTATCATTCACTCGACTGTTACCGGCAGGCAACGCTGATGTCACAATTCTTGTCGATGTAGCAAGGACTCTTCCCTCCCAACTCCAGAGTCACCGGTGTGAGGTGTCGTGCTGCAGCCCCCATCACCAGTTTTCCAACCAGGCTACTTCCAGTATAGAAGATGTGATCAAATTTCTGTTTCAACAATTCCTGAGTCTCTGGGACTCCACCCATCACTACTGGGTACAGATCCTGCAAATAAAAACATAAAACAGATCTTAACTATCCCGCAAATTACTACTAAGGCAAAACAGAGGAAGAAGCAGAAGAAGCCCAGGATAAATGCATATTTCTGATGCCATAAGAGCCAATACCAATACTCAATACGAACAGCACACTCTCCAGAGAATTTTAATGCTGTCTTGACCGTTTTGGTTTGGAGCAATATATCAACTTTCCAACTCTTTATAAGCCTACTGCTACTGCTACAAACATACGGATTTTTCAAAATCAGAAAGATTATTTGTTTCTGACAGAGCCCACACTTGAAGATAACAAATCTGGCAGTTAACTGTTTTGGTCGTATTGTGTGTGGTGTGCTCGGATAATATCAACAGAGAACACCACACACAAAGAATCTGTTGCATCGCCGTTCTGGAAATCTCATGTCATCACACGCGATCTCACAAAACCGAAGAGGAAGAAACACTTTCAAAGATGTGCCAATTTTGTAAAATGGCTTTGTCCTCAAAAATGATTTGCTTTGGAAAGTACTTATCCTTCTGGGGAACCCACTTTTATGCAAAAAACAACATCGGGTAAGACATGCTTGTTTTCATTTACGGTCTTTTCCTTTTGTTGAGTCAGGGTTCTTCTTGATTGGTTATATTCTGTTCCATGTCACAATTCAACTCGGCATGACTTGGGAGAAGTCAGCTGTCCCCACACAAAAAAGGGTTTTGGTTGTAAATATTGAACACGTTCATTATTTAATGCAAATTGCCTGTTTTTATGCCCATTTTGCCCCTTCCTGACAAAGCACATCAAACATCAGACAATCTTATGTCTGATAAAGGTATCCTTTAAGATTGGCCTGAGGTCTGATGTGTGTTAAGAGTGGATTCGTCCCAATTTTAGGGTCCAAAACAGGTCGGGGCCGACAGTCTTAAATAATGAACGTGTTTAAAATTTACGACCAAAACTCTTCATGTGTGCGGGGGCTTTCACTTGAATAATGCTTTTCTACCCAAGATACTCAAAGCGCTTTCACACTATCTCCCGTCGAACTCCCGTTCCATTCTTCCCTCACTCGCGAACAAGACCCCAAGATACTTGAACTCATCCACTTGGGGCAGGATCTCATGCCCGACCTGGAGAGGGCACGCCACCCTTTTCCGACTGAGGACCATGGTCTCAGATTTGGAGGTGCTGATTCTCATCCCAGCCACTTCACACTCAGCTGCAAACTGCTCCAGTGTGAGTTGGAGGTAACAGCGTGATGAAGCCAACAGAACCACATCATCTGCAAAAAGCAGAGATGTATTACTGAGGCCACCAAACCGGACCCCCTCTACGCCGCGGTTGCGCCTAGAAATTCTGTCTATAAAAGTTATGAACAGAATCGGTGACAAAGGGCAGCCTTGATGGAGTCCAACCTTCACCGGAAACGAGTCCGACTTACTGCCGCATATGCGGACCAAACTCTGACTCCGGTCGTACAGGGACCGAACAGCCCGTATCAGGGGGTTCGGTACCCCATACTCCCAAAGCACCCCCCACAGGACACCCCGAGGGACACGGTCGAACGCCTTCTCCAAGTCCACAAAACACATGTAGACTGGTTGGGCGAACTCCCATGCACCCTCGACGACCCTGCCAAGAGTGTAGAGCTGCTCCACTGTTCCACGGCCAGGACGAAAACCAGACTGCTCCTCCTGAATCTGAGATTCAACTTCCCGACGGCACCCCTGAATAGACCTTACCAGGGAGGCTGAGGAGTGAGACAGTGACTGGTGAGCTGACTTAACCAATTTCGACAAATTTTCACTAATTTTCACATGCTGACGAATGGGTACCATGGATTCTTAATCTCCGGTAGACATGCCACCACATGACCCTGCGCACTGCACATATAATTGCTTAATGCAAGAACTAAAATCACATATAATCGAGGAATATGGAAATGAATTGTGGTCTAGTGTAACTGAGCAATTGGCCACTTAACAGGACGCACCTGAGGAGGACTTTCGGAGTCCTTTTGTCATGCGCTATGCCCTGCAGTTCCTTTGTTGGAGCTAGGGTGGCGCTTTGCACCCCTCTCGCCCTCTCTCTCTCTCCTGCACCTGCATTTAAGCCTGCCAGATCCAGGACTCCACTGCCAGAGTATTAACATCCACCCGTGGTACACCAGCACTCAACTCGCAACGTGAGCTACGCCAGTTCTCGCAATTATTCTGACCTCCGTGTTCTTCCTTGTCCTCAGTGCTCCTTCCGTGCTCCCCGGCTTGTTGATCCGTCCAACCACGCCATCAAGCCCTTCCACCAGCTCACGGCACCGCCTCCCGCATGTCACCTGTCTCAAAGGTCCGCCATTACGCCTCAGAGGTCCGCCATTACGCCTCAGAGGTCCAACTCTTCAGAGGCGTGAAGAGAAGCACTCACCCCTCCAAGGAAGGCAGGACAAAGTTCTCCGTGAGATCATGGACTCATTGAACACTCTCACTCAACAAGTATCCCTCCTTTCTTCCCAAATGCAGTCCGACCACCCTCCCGTGAGTACTCCTTCCGAAGATGGGCTACTGCATTATGGCACAACTCTTCTGCAGTACTCGCGTCATTTAACTCCTTTTCCGCCAAACTTAAAAAAGTCTTTGATCAACCCATTCAGGGCAGGTAAGCCTCCTTACGCTCACTCAGGGCTCTAGTTCCGTGGCTTCTTACTTGGTGGAAGTCAGAATTCTTGCAGGTGAATGCCAGGCCAAGGGGTATCTTTTTAAACGGGCTTTCGGAAAAGCTCAAGGACGAGCTCGTAGCCCGGGACGAGCCCTCCTCACTCGAGGATCCAATTTCGTTATCCAGCAGCCTGGACAACTGTTTACGGGAAAGAGTACGAGAGAGGGGGGTCAGAGCGCGTAGAATCGTATCCTCCGCGGGCACTGCGCCGTTAGCACCTCACCCACATTCTGAACCCCCTCATCACCCCCACTGCACCAGATGAGCCCATGCAACTTGGCAACACAAGATTAGACCCTCAGGAACATCACCGCCGTTTCACCCAGCGATTGTGAATTTATTGTGGTAAATCAGGCCACTTCAAAGCCTCAAAGTCTGCGCGCAACAGCTCGCTCCAGTCTTCACACAGATCTTCAATAGCTCTCTGGAACTGTGCGAAGAACCATCCTGTTTCAAACGCTCCACCATCATTCCAGTCCCCAAGAAACCTGCAATCTCAGGTCTAAATGACTACAGGCCTGTCGCCTTGACATCTGTGGTCATAAAGTCCTTTGAACGTCTCGTGCTGGACCACCTCAAGAGTGTCACAGGTCCCCTGCTCGACCCCCTGCAGTTTGCCTACCAAGCGAACAGGTCTGCGGATGATGCAGTCAACATGGGACTGCACTTCATCCTAGAACGACAGTGCAGAGACCTACGCAAGGATCCTGTTCGTGGACTTCAGCTCAGCGTTCAACACCCTCATCCCTGAACTCCTTTCATCCAAGCTTCTCCAGCTCAGCGTCTCACCTGCCATCTGCCAGTGGATTTACAGCTTTCTGACGGGCAGGACACAGCAGGTCAGGCTAGGGGAGGCCACCTCATCCACACGCAGCATCAGCACTGGGGCGCCCCAAGGTTGTGTCCTCTCTCCGCTGCTCTTCTCTCTCTCTCCATGAACGACTGCACCTCAGCGCACCCGACTGTCAAACTCCTGAAGTTTGTAGATGACACCACTGTCATCGGCCTCATCAAGGACGGTGACGAGTCTGCATATCGACATGAAGCGGAGCGGGTGTTCAGCTTCAGGTCCGACAGAACCTGAAGCTGAACACCCTCAAGACTGTAGAGATGATCGTGGACTTCAGGAGGCATCCTTTGCCACAGCTGCCCCTCACGTTGTCCAGCTGCCTTGTGTCAACCGTCGAGACCTTCAAGTTCCTGGGAATTACAATCTCTCAGGACCTGAAGTGGGCGACCAACATCAACTCCGTCCTCAAAAAGGCCCACCAGAGGATGTACTTCCTGCGGCTTCTGAGAAAGCATGGCCTGCCACCGGAGCTGCTGAGGCAGTTCTACACACCGGCCATCGAATCAGTCCTGTGTTTTTCCATCACAGTCTGGTTTGATGCTGCTCCAAAAAAGTACAAACTCCGACTGCAACGGACAATCAAAACTGCTGAAAGGATTGTCGGTACCCCCCTACCCACCCTTGAGGACTTGCACGCTGCCAGAACAAAGGCAAGAGCATGCAAAATCCTTTCGGATCCTCCAACTCCTTCCCTCAGGTACCGCGCTACCGATCAATGCAAACTAGAACTAGCAGACATTTCAACAGCTTCTTCCCTCTTGCGATCAACTTCTTAAACACCTAACCTACAATTCTATTACAACATGCTGGCAATTTTTTGACTTGAGTTCGTTGTCACATTTCTGTGGGGCCAATTATACATTACTCGTGCACTCACTGTAGTTGTCTCGCCACGCTGCACTATTTGCATATCTGTTGTTGACCAATACTGGCCACTCATGCCAGAGTAGCATCTGCTCCATTTGCACACTGACTGAGGAGTATCTGCAACATTTGCACAATCGACATTGTCCCAGATTATCGCACTACTCGTCACTTTAAACCGCATACACTCCTTGAAGTCTCAGCGCCCTTTGCACAATGATCATTGCATCGGACTATTGCAATATTAGTCATTCAAACTGCTCTAAGTGTGATCATCTTTTTGCACAATTGTCCAAAAAAATATATATTGTACCGACATTACCAGATAACTAGCAACCCTTTACTGCTCTGTGACTGTTTTTTTTTTTTTGTCTATGTCTTTATGTCTCAAAAGTGGTCTCTCTGAAGCATGCGAGGGTGCAGATTCAGTCTGGTTATCTTTTTGTTCCATACCTTGATTTATACTCTATCCGGCTTTGAAGGACGACAAAACAGAGAGGATAGTAAAAAGGGAGTATGATGTCTCCAGCTAGTTCAGTTTTTAGAGTGGCAAGGAAAAGAGGGACGTGTTCCGGTTAGAGAACACAGACTCGTATTGCGATTGATAGTTTGCTTAATGTGGTCTGCGACAACACAGACAAAGAATAATTAGATATCAACATCATATCTCTAACACACACACATTTTGTGCACATGGCACAACAGTGTACCCAAGTTACAACCTCTATTCCAATGAAGTTGGGAAGTTGTGTTAAACAAATAAAAACTGAATACGATGATTTGGAAATCGTGTTCAACCTATATTTAATTGAATACACTACAAAGAGTCCACCATCTGGCGTCTCAGGAGGGGGAAGCAGTGCACCACCAACACTGTGTATAGTGGGGATGGGGCGCTGCTGACCTTGACTCTGGACGTTGTGAGTCGGTGGGGAGAATACTTTGAAGACCTCCTCGATTCCACCGACACACCTTCCCATGAGGAAGCCGAGTCTGGGTTCTCTGAGGCGGGCTCTCCTATCTCTGGGGTTGAGGTCACGCGAGGTGGTTAAAAAGCTCCTCGGTGGCAAGGCCCCAGGGGTGGATGAGATTCTCCCTGAGTTCCTTAAGGCTCCGGATGTTGTGGGGCTGTCCTGGTTGACACGCCTCTGCAACATCGCGTGGACATCGGGGACAGTGCCTCTGGATTGGCAGACTGGGGTGGTGGTCCCCCTTTTTAAGAAGGGGGAGCGGAGGGTGTGTTCCACCTACAGGAGGATCGCACTTCTCAGCCTCCCTGGTAAGGTCTATACACGGGTGCTGGAGAGGAGTTTTTTGGAATGTGTTGCAGCCATAAAATTCCAAGTTCATGATTATTTGCTAAAAACAATAACGTTTATCAGTTTGAACATTAAATATCTTGTCTTTGTAGTGTATTCAATTAAATATAGGTCGAACATGATTTCAAATCATTGTATTCTGTTTTTATTTATTTAACACAACATCCCAACTTCATTGGAATTGGGGTTGTACATTAATCACTGTATTCAGTAGTTTACATAAATAAATAAACAATTCAGATTTGCATGAAAGATGTCATTTTACTAGCTTAGCATACTAGCTGAAATTGGTTGCAAGAGCGGCTCAAGGAAGTGCATGATGTGACCAGACCAACTCTTAATGAGGCCGGCAGCCGCCAAAAGAGGGCATATTACACCCGCTGTCGAAGGGAGGACTTTGAAGCTGGCAGATAGATATGGGTCTACAGTCCATTGAGGTAGAGAGGTCTGTCCCCTAAGTTTATGAGCAACTGGATCGGACACTGCACTGTCCTGGAAAAACTGTCGTACATGGTGTGCAGAGTGTAATTCAGCAAACTAATGCTTCTTCTTGAGTCCTCGTGGTCCACTTATATGTTCAAGTTGGTACTGTGGAACCTAAAAAGAAACTACCGAGAGGACACACGGCCAGGTATGTCTCGAAACTGAGACAACAATCGCCAGTTGAACTAAGCTAGTCATCACGACTTAAAAGTTAAAAAAGTCAGCAAGCAGCAACAACAGCAAAAAAGAATCGGTGCGTGTGTGCAGTGGCGGTCCTAGCTTGAATGGCAGAATGTGCGAGACCCCCCCATTGCTCTTTAAATATTCTTTGTGGAGAGAAAATCTTCAAAATTAATTGTTGTATTGTTGTGGTCTATTTAAATAATTAATATATTTAAATAAAATAATAGCTAATTGTATTTTTGACAGTGCCATTAAGCAATAATGTTCAGGGTCAAGTGGTCTTTTACTGTGCATGTTTGAAAATAAGGTGAGACAAATGTCATTTTGTAGAATTGGGTTCAGTCAAGTCAAGGTTCTTTATGATTAGTACATATGTAAATGTCACATTTTGTTCTGCACCAAATCGAATCGAGAATCGTATCGTTCCCATACTGAATTGAATCGTATCGAATTGCTCCGCCCGGAAAGATATCATTTTTTTAACCGAATCGCTACCTGTGTATCTAAATATGTATCAAATCGGTCTCGTGTCAGAGATTCCCAAACCGAGTTTATTCCCACTTTTCCGCTTTGTTGTTTGTGAACTGTTATTTCTTATTTTGCGCCAGGAATGAAAGTCGCATCACAACCAATGACCCTCCTCATTGTACCTCACTGCGTGTGTGTGTGACTAACATAAAGACTTCGATTTCCACATTCAGCAATTTATTAATGCAGACACATGGGTTTCCAACAGCTCAACTTAGTTCAACTTGACACTTTTGAACATAAGTACTGACGTATTCTTCTTCTCTTTGGCTGTTGAACTATCAAATGCTGGCCATGACCGATATTGGCACCTGGATAGCCTGCTGCAAACGTCCTGGTCTCAGATTCTTTTAGTTCTTACTTTTTTTCTACAAGGCGATTCAAATTTTGACACCACAGTTCTTTTGGGTTCAGCCGTGTCACTTGGTGTGTGGCAGTCTTTAGCTCGACTGACAGCGGCAGCATTGTTTTTTTCTTTTTACTTTATTGCAACGGGTGACTGTTTGCAATACAAGTGTGCAGATTTAAACATTTAATATGAGAAGGCAGCAACCATTTTACGCGGAGGAACATGGGAATCGAGCAGCCGCGAGAGGGAAGCCGGCATGTTTGATGGAGAACTTGCCCAGCTCTTCATTTCGGATACAGAACATGAGGACTTTGATGGATTGGTGGATGAGGATTGATCAAAAAATAACGTGAGTACATTGTTAAATACTTCCATAAAATACAACCGAACTCAGTTTTGCTCCCGCTGCCTTTTTAAAAACATACACTTGCATGCATGCTAGCATATGCTTTAAGCTGGCGTATGTTTTACCATGCCTGCGCCCAATAATACGATGCGCCTTATGTATGTGTTAATTACAGAAATAGACCCCGTAACTGAGACTCCACCTTTTAATACACCTTTTAATGGAAATATGGTAGTCTGATTTCTTGTCAGACAGTGAGGAAAACACCTTTTTAGAACACATCTGGTTTCAACTGTGATACCGAAACAATCATTAAAATGAGTTCTAGACTCAACCTCTTCCTGGCAGCTGACTCTGATCCTTTCACCATCTTCATCATGCTTGATCCGAATGCAGCCTATTTTCATCAGAATCCCCTCCCTTCATTACATCACTGCAATCCTGCAGCAACCCCACATGCTCCCTGTCCAATACTGCATCCAATTTAAAATACTTATCCTGACTTGTAAGGATATCCACAACCCCGCTGCGCCATATCTTTCACCCTCGTCCATGTTTCCATACCCTTACCCACACTCTCAGATTCTCTTTCTCCCGCCACCTACAGTAACTGTCCCCCCGCTTTTCTGTCCACTATGCAAGACCGAGCCTTCAGCCACTCTGCACCCCACATTTGGAACCTATGACCACCTGACCTTCACAATACAGAATAATTTTCACTTTCTTAGATCTGGACTTAAAGCATACTTATTCTGAACATTTTATTCCATTTAACCTCATCCATTTTATCTCACCTTTTTATCGACCTCTTGAGTCGTGTTTATTTGTTGTATTGGTTTTATTGTTTCCTTATTATTGTTTCTGGTATTTAGGTTTTGTTCGGTGTCCTTAAGGTGCCTATAAATAAAAAAAAGTTTTACAATTATTATGTTTTTACTAGCTGCACTGTATTTATTAAAATGATACCGCCTGTTTTTTTTTCTGTCTACCCTTTGCACATTCTCAGAAAAAAAGAACAATACCAGTTGGTGATCAGACCTTATCCAGATAGAGAGGCAGCAGTGTTTCGAGGAGAAGAGATGAGTAACCACTCATCTCTGAGGGCTTCACCACAGCTCCATTGCCTGCAGGGTGATGACATAGTATTCAGTTAATACAATGATATCACAAGGGGATGAAGAGCAGACAACTGGGAAAATGAGATTTGATAGCTGGAAAGACAAATAGCACTAAATGTCTTCTCTCAACTTCACAACTGCTTGTTTTTTCACTCATGGACAGCTCCTTATTTATTTATGGTAACAGAGCTAACTAGTATAAATGTACTCTTCAGAGGCATGACCCATACCTGAAACTGAGCCTATATATTCAGCGTTTCTCATTATTTGAATAACCAATTTAATTGGACAATCTGGGCAACAAAATGCAACACGTGTGCCAATACCTTTGCTCACTTGAAAAAAAAGGATAGATTGAAACAACCAAAATACAATTGCTATAAGTTAATGTGGGACAGTTTGTGTGAGTCATTATTTAGTAATCATGTATGAAAACATTCAAACTTTTCACCAGGGCTGATCTGCAAACTTTGGTTATAAACGGGGCATGTTTAGGTGCTCAAAAATGCGACAGGCTGTGAGAATAATACTGTAATTTCTCATGTATAATGCGCACCCCCAAAGTTGACATACAAATTCTGGAAAACCTTTCTACCCATGTATAACGCATTTTTACAATGCATGATTTTGCTTCTACCCGTATGATACATGAAGTATTATCTGTATTTTTTCAGTTTTTTTCAAATAATTATTCTGAAGTTAAGCACTTTATTTGAACATGTAATACTTTATTTTTATTTACTTGCTCTTATTTTGAAATTCAAAGCCCTACTTTTATTTAGTAAATGAGAAAACACCAAGTTATGCTCAAATTACCCAGGCAAAATTTATAAGATGGTTACAATTCTTTAAAGAAAACATGAAGGGCCAGGCAAAACACATTTAATTGACAGCTGGGATAGGCTCCAGCACGCCCGCGACCCTAGTGAGGAGAAGCGGCTCAGAAAATGGATGGATGGATGGATGGGATTCAAATTAAACTGTCAAGCATTTCAGAAAAGCATTATCATTAAACAAAACATAACCATAAAGAAATTAATGATGGTTGTTGTTCTTTTAACAAATTTTAATGTCCCAGATCTGGAGATGCTACAAACTGGAAAATAGTCACAAGTGAGGATGAGTGAATATAAAGAAAGTCATGAAACAACTGAGTTGGGTTTTAATTATGTCCCTATCATCCTTTTTGAAATAAGTCAATTTGTTTCAACCTATATCTAAATATGTGAAAAAAGAATTAGTACCAGTACATCCCCACCTACAGGGTGGAGGTGGCAGCTGTGTCTGTACCTGCAGCGATCGCTCCTACAAGAGGTATCAACGTTACAGCCCATGGGTAATTCCAGGCTCCAATTATTAGCACCACTCCCAGGGGTTCCGACTGGATGTAAGCCTCGTCTGAGATTGTGAGGAGATTCTTCTCCACAAGTCGAGGAGCAGCCCACTCTTTTAGATTTCCCAGAGCCAGGTTAATCTCATTTTCTATTCCAATCAACTCCAAAAGGGATGCATCATACTGGCTCTGTGTGACATGCAACACAATGCAGAAAAGTACAGCACCAGAAAAATACGAAAAGCGAAAGATAGACAGATGGACAGAGTGTCTGGTGTCTCCACTCACCCTGTTGATGTCCTGTTTGAGAGCTGTGGTGATTTCAACCTCCCTCTCAGTCATCATCCTCTTCAGGGCCCGAAGCTGCTGCAGCCTGAATTCGAGAGGACGAGTTCTTCCACTCACAAAGGCTTCCCGGGTGCGCTGAAGAACCTCCCACTCCATAACCTAAGTTAACGCAGACTGTGGAGAATACAGAAAATATATTATGTTTTGGACATCAAGTGGCAACATTCTAAAAAAAAAAAAATCTGGATGCCTCAGGAGCTGATGAGTGATTGAGACATTTTTTTTTAATTGAGTCACTGGATGATGAGTAAAGGCATAATATTAGATGGAATATTATTGTTTTTGTTTGAAACATCTCAGTGCTTGACTATGTAGTTGTTTCAGCAAAATGTTCAATTCATTGATCTTTTGACAACTGATTCGTTTCCTCTTTCATTTTGCCATATTTGGCAGCATCATCTTCCTTTTAGAATTTGTCCAGTTTGGGGTTTTCAAAAATTATGAGAGCTGTATGTTTACGTCTGGGTTGTTATCAGATTCCATCAGCTGTTTTGGTCAGACCTTGTTTTAGATATCCTTCACAAAAACTGATGTCAATGAGTAAGTTCCAAGAACATACTGGAGGGCAAAAGTGGCCTGGGAGTCGTTGAGAGACTGGTCCACTTCATGTGCACTGTGGGAAGCTAGCCAACACGTTTCATTTAACCCATTAAAGAAAACTGCATTTTACGTTGTTTTGGACCATAATTCAACGAGTAATCAAATACCTGATCGAGTAATCAAATACCTGATAAACAAGGACAAATGGAACTGATGATGACCAGCTACACATCCAGGAGAATCAAGTCATAAGTCATAAAGTGTAAGTACACACTGAAATGCAAGTTAAAACAATAAGTTGGAATCATAGAACAAAACTGTCATGCAATAAGTGTTGTTACATCCATTTTCTGAGCCGCTTATCCTCACAAGGGTCGCGGGAGTGCTGGAGCCTATACCAGCTATCTTCGGGCTGGAGGCGTGGTACACCCTGAACTGGTTGCCAGCCAATCGCAGGGCACATACAAACAAACAACTATCCGCACTCACATTCACACCTACGGGCAATTTAGAGGCTTCAATTAATCTATCATGCATCTTTTTGGGATGTTGGAGGAAACCGGAGTACCCGGAGAAAACCCACACAGGCACGGGGAGAACATGCCAACTCCACACAGGCGGGCCCGGGGATCGAACCCCAGTCCTCAGAACTGTGAGGCAGACGCTCTAATCATTCGGCCCTCGTGCCGCCGTGTTGTCACATGAAAAAAAAAAAAGACCTGAGGAACGTTCATGTGCGCCTTCTTGAATTGTCATTGACGACTCGCTCATTTGGGACTTCCACATTGTGCGTCCTGAGAATCCGGGGCCGTCTGGAGACAGCCGTTAAGGGGGGCAGTACTGTCATGGGTGTGTGTTATGGTTGTTGTCTTCCCCCTGCCTCGTACACACCTGCTCCTGAGAGTATCTTCCCCACCTGTGCCTCGTTTACCCGAATTACCCCTTGCATTTAACCTCGTGTCTCATTCTTTCAGTTCGTTGTACCTTGTTGTCACGTTCCAGCATTCCTTATTTCCACGTCACTGACTGATAGTAAGCCTAGACCCTGTTTTGATTACTGACCTTGCCTTTTGCCTCACAATTTTGGATTCTGTTGCCTACGCGCATTGCCTATCTGTGTACTGACCCCTGCCCTTTTATTACACTGCTCTTTTTGAAACTGGCCGTTGTATTGGAGTTGTGCATTTTGGGCCCTGTCCTTTGTTCCTTCCATGACAGCACGAACTGGCCAAAACATGGACCCAGCAGACTCAGACCCGGTGCGTAAAGCCCTTCAAGCGCAGGGTCAACGCATTGTGAAGCAGGATGAGCAGCTTGCTGCCCTCCACCTTCATCTAAGGGAACTGTCGGAGCATCAGGACGTGATGATGAGACCAGGTGCCTCACAGTTTGAAGTTTTAATGAATGTGGTTCAGAAGAAGGAATCAGCTGTCACAGCATCCGAGGTCCTCACAGTAATACTATTTCCAGATGAACCAGTCACCATGCCCCACCTGTCACCTCCACTGGAGTCTCTCAACCGGAGAGGTTCTGTGGAGATTCCGGGAACATTAATCCGTTCATCACCCATTGCGAACTGCACTTTGAGCTGCAGGCAGTCGCCTTCCCCACCGAGCGGGCTAAGCTCGCTTTTGTCATTTCCCACCTGACTGGTCGTGCAGAGGCGTGGGCTACTGCTGAATGGAGACACAATTCTGCCGCGTGTCATTCCTGGGCATCTTTTGTAAAGACGATGAAGCAAGTTTTTCAGTATTCCACACGAGGTCGTGAGGCAGCTCGCTCCCTTGTAACCTTACAACAAGGCAAGCGCAGGGTGTCAGATTACGCGATTGAGTTTCGCATTCTAGAAACTGAGAGTCAGTGGGACAATAGGGGACCACTACTCGACGCATTCTTTCATGGACTATCCCCCGCCGTCAAAGATCATTTGGTCCCACTAAACCTGCCGAGTGACTTGGACACACTCATCGCTCTCGCCATAAAGATCGACAAAGGGCTTTTGGATCGCGAGCTGGACAGAGACTGGCGGAAGGATGCGTCACCGCGCGCTTGGAGGACGAGCCTCGGTGACCAGCCAAACAAGGCAAATCCCCTGTTGCCAGTCCCATTCCATTGGCTTGCGCCACCACGGATGAATCCATGCAAATGGGCAGGTACCGTCTCTCCCCGGAGGAACGTCAATGCCGGCTGACAGAAGGGCGGTGCTTCTACTGCAGGCAGTTTGGTCGTTCCATGAGCAACTGACACATCAAAATTGCCTTGCCCATAACTAAGGCATGGGAGCGATGAGTCTAAATCTCATTAAGAAAGACCCTACCCATGTTCTTCCTAAAGTGGCACTATGCGGTCCAGATCAAGAGATTCATAAGTCTGTATTTATTGACTCTGGTTCTGACGCAAATTTACTCAACTCTCTCATCGTTACGCGAATGCACCTTAGAACCTTTCAAGTATAACGCTACCGCAACGTTTATGATGCAGACGGCAGTTTTATGGGCAAGATCACTCACCGCACCCAAACTCTCACATTTCCTGACTCTTACTCAGAACGCATTAGTTTTCATGTTTTTGGCGCGATGAATTATGACCTTATTTTAGGGACTTATTCTGTGGACAAGAAGGACAAGACCCTGTACCCTGTTACTGGGGTCTCAACGAAATAACTGTGGAAAAACAGGTACTCTTTTCCTCTCATCTCCACTGCCTTTGAATTCCTGGATGGAGCCAAGGTTTTCAAGAAACTAGACTGAGGATAAGGGAGGGGGACGAATGGAAAATAGCATTCAAAACACCAACGGGACATTGAGTATTTGGTAATAACTTTTGGACTAACTAACACTCCAGCTGTTTTCCAAAACTTTTCAATGATGTCTTGCGTAACATTTTGAATATGTACGTTTTTGTATATTTGAACGATATTTTGATATTCTGCCCGGACGAGGAGACTCACATTATTCATGTTTGCTCCGTGTCGCAGCGGTTACTGCAGAATGAATGGGTTTGTCAAGGTTGAGAAATGTGAGTTCCACAAGGCATCCGTTTTCTTTTCTGGGTTTTGCGCTAGCTCAAGGTGAAATCAAAATGGACCCTTGCAAAATCGATGCCGTAACGAATTGGCCCACCCCCACGTCACGCAAGGATGTACAAAGGTTCTTAGGATTTGCAAATTCATCCATCCATCCATTTCCTTTCCCGCTTATCCTCACTCAGGTTGCGGGCGTGCTGGAGCTATATATAACTGCAGCTATCTTCGGGCGGGAGGCAGGGTACACCCTGAACCGGTCGCCAGGGGTTTGCAAATTTCTACAGAAAATTCATTACAAACTTCAGTTCAATAACCTCACCTTTGCAAGATCTTACCTCGCTACACATACCCTTTGTGTGGAACTCGGCTTGTCAGTCAGCTTTTCAGAAACTTACCTACCCAGTCCTCACTCTGCCAGATCCCAAACAGCAGTTTGTCGTGGGAGTTGATGCGTCTGATGCTGGAATAGGAGCAGTGCTCTGCCAGAAATGCCTTAAGGATGGTAAGTTACATCCTTGTGCTTATCTCTCTTAGAAACTTACTCCAGCCGAGAGAAATTATGACATTGATGACCGTGAACTGCTGGCTGTCAAGGTGACTTTGGTGGAGTGGAGGCACTGGCTAGAAAGGGCTCAAACCACATTTTTTGTATGGACAGATCACAAGAACCTTGAGTATCTTAAGTCTGCTAGAAGATTAAATGCTAGGAAGGCTCGATGGGCTCTATTCTTCACTAGGTTTAATTTCATGTTATCCTACAGACCTGGTTCTAGAAATGGTCAACCAAATGCTCTCATCCATCCATCCATTGTCAACACCGCTTATCCTGGTTAGGGTCGCGGGGCGCTGGAGCCTATCCCAGGTGACTTCGGGCGAAAGGCGGACTACACCCAGAACTGGTCGCCAGTCAATCGCAGGGCACATATAGACACGGACAACCATTCGAACTCACATTCACACCGTCACTGAGTGGGAACTGATCCAACGCTGCCCGCACCAAAGTCAGGCGAGTGCACCACTACACCATCGGTGACACCAGATGCTCTATCACGCATTTTCTGTGAATAAAGATCCGTGTCTGACCCTAAAACTATTTTGCCCAAGTCGTTTTATTTCTGCTTTTGGGAAATAGAAACTGTGATCAAAGAGGCTCTGAATAATAATCTTTACCCCTTAAGATTGCCCTGAAAACAGGCTTTATGTGGTCCCTTCCATAGGAGGAAGGGTTATCCACTGGGCTCACACCAACAGGACTGTATGTCCCCCAGGCATTGCCAAAACGCAATCTGTCGTCGAACAGCGCTTTTGGTGGCCCAATAATAGAAGGGATATTAACCATCATGTCAATGCTTACCAGGCATCCGCTGCTAACAATCCCTCTCGTCAATGTCCTTCTCCATGGTTCACTGTTGGGACTGTATTGTACAGGTGCCTGGTTTTCTCCACACATACCGCTTAGAATTAAGGCCAAAAAGTTCTATCTTGGTCTCATCAGACCGGATAATCTTTTTCTCACCATCTTAGAGTCCTGCAGGTGTTTTTTAACACACTCCATTCGGGCTTTCATGCGTCTTGCACTGAGGAGAGGCTTCCGTCGGGCCCCTCTGCCATAAAACCCCGACTGGTGGAGGGCTGCGGTGATGATTGACTTTCTAGAACTTTCTCCCATCTCCCGACTACATCTCTGCCACTCAGCCACAGTGATCTTTGGGTTCTTCGTTACCTCTCTCACAAGGCTCTTCTCCCCCGTTTGCTCACTTTGGCTGGATGGCGAGCTCTAGGAAGGGTTCTCGTCATCCCAAATGGCTTCCATTTCAGGATTGTGGAGGCCACTGTGTTCTTCGGAACCATAGGTCCTGCAGAAACGTTTTTGTAACCTTGGCCAGATTTTTGCCTTGCCACAATTCTGTCTCTGAGCTCTTCAGGCATATTCGTTTGACCTCATGATTCTTATTTGCTTTGACATGCACTGTGAGCTTTATGGTCTTACATAGACAGGTGTGTGGCTTTCCTAATCAAGTCCAATCAGTATAATCAAACATAGCTGTACTCCAGTGAAGGTGAAGAACCATCTCAAGGATGATCAGAATAAATGGACAGCACCCGAGTTAAATATATGAGTGTCACAGCAAATGGTCTGAATACTTATAGGTGTGTGATATTTCAGTTTTTCTTTTTCAATAAATCTGCAAAAAAAAATCAACAATTCCATTTATTTCTGTCAATATGGGGTGCTGTGTAATGAGAGAAAAAAATAACGTAAAAGATTTTAGCAAATGGCTGGAATATAACAAAGAGTGAAAATTTTAAAGGGTTCTGAATACTTTCCGTTCCCACTGTATTTCCTCATTGAACTACAACCCCAATTCCAATGAAGTTGGGGCATTGTGTTAAGCATAAATAAAAACAGAATACAATGATTTGCAAATCATGTTCAACCTATATTTAATTGAATATACTACAAAGACAAGATATTTAATGTTCAAACTGATAAACTTGATTGTTTTTAGGAAATAACCATTATCTTAGAATTTTATGGCTGCAACACGTTCCAAAAAAGCTGGGACAGGGTCATGTTTACCGCTGTGTTACATCACCTTTTCTTTTAACAACATTCAATAAACGTTTGGGAACTGAGGACACTAATTGTTGAAGCTTTGTAGGTGGAATTCTTTCCCATTATTGCTCGATGTACAGCTTCAGCTGTTCAACAGTCCGGGGTCTCTGTTGTCATATTTTACGCTTCATAATGCGCCACACATTTTCAATGGGAGACATGTCTGGACTGCAGGCAGGCCAGTCTAGTACCTGCACTCTTTCACTACGAAGCCACGCTGTTGTAACATGTGCAGAATGTGGTTTGGCATTGTCTTGCTGAAATAAGCAGGGGCGTCCATGAAAGAGACGTTGCTTGGATGGCAGCATATGGTTCTCCAAAACCTGTATGTACCTTTAAGCATTAATGGTTCCTTCACAGATATGTAAGTTACCCATGCCATTGGCACTAACACAGCCCCATACCGTCACAGATGCTGGCTTTTGAACTTTGCGTCCATAACAGTCCGGATGGTTCTTTTCCTTTTTGGCCCGGAGGACACGACGTCCACAATTACCAAAAACAATTTTAAATGTGGACTCGTTGGACCACAGAACACTTTTCAACAGTCCATCTTAGATGAGCTTGGGCCCAGAGAAGCCCGCAGCGTTTCTGGGTGTTGTTGATAAATGGCTTTTGCTTCGCATAGTAGAGTTTCAAGTTGCACTTACGGATGTAGCACTGAACTGTATTTACTGACATTGGTTTTCTGGAGTGTTCATAAGCCAATGTGGTGATATCCTTCACACACTGAAGTTGGTTTGTGATGCAGTGCCGCCTGAGGGATCAAAGGTCACGGGCATTCAATGTTGGTTTTCAGCCTTGCCGCTTACATGCAGTGATTTCTCCAGATTCTCTGAACCTTTTGATGATATTATGGACCGTAGATAATGAAATCCCTAAATTCCTTGCAATTGTACGTTGGGGAACATTGTCCCCAAACTGTTGGACTATTTTCTCACGCACTTTTTCACAAAGAGGTGAACCTCGCCCCATCTTTGCTTGTGGATGACTGAGCAATTCTGGGAAGCTCCTTTTCTACCCAATCATGGCACCCACCTGTTCCCAATGAGCCTGTTCACCTGCGGGATGTTCCAAACAGGTGTTTGATGACATTCCTCAACTTTTTCAGTCTTTTTTGCCACCTGTCCCAGCTTTTTTGGAATATAGGTTGAACATGATTAGCAAATCATTGTATTCTGTTTTTATTGACGTTTAACACAACATCCCAACTTCATTGGAATTGGGGTTGTACTATATATGCTACAGTGTAATTTTTGCCTATATTGAAAGTTTGAATGTTTTCTTTTTTTTTTTTTTTTTTTTTTTTTTTTTTTTAGAAATAACGAGTGAAAATAGACCCCGCACGGTGGACATATGATATTTTGTATTTAATGGATGCTAAGCATTTTCCTCTCTATAAATGAAAACTTAAATCTGTGAAAACGTCATGTGTTGGCATGACACCGGTCCATGGTGGGGGGAAAAAAAAAAAAAAAAAAAAAGGTCGGAGGCCTCTGTTTTAAATGACTGGATAAGTGGTTGATGACTTGTAAATTTAATCGTATTTATTACTATAAGATCTGCCCCTGCATATATTTTACTCAATGGTGACCATGTTTTTTAGCCAATCTTGTACAAACCTGGCGGCACGGTGGCCGATTGGTTAGCACATCACATCACAGTTCTGAGGACCTTTGGTTCAAATCCGGCCTCGCCTGTGTGTAGTTTGCATGTTCTCCCCATGGCTGCATGGGTTTTCTCCAGGTACTCTGGTTTCCTGCACATGCGTGGTAGCTTAATTGAAGACTCTAAATTGCCCGTAGGTGTGAATGTGAGTGCCAATGGTTGTTTGTTTGTATGTGCCCTGCGATTGGCTGGCAACCAATTCAGGGTGTACCCCGCCTCCTGCCCGATGATAGCTGGGATAGGGTCCAGCACGCCCGCGACCCGCGTGAGGAGAAGCGCCTCAGAAGATGGATGGAACTCGGCGCACACATAAGGCGCCCCGTCCATTTTGGTGAAAATTTAAGACTTTTAAGTGCGCTTTATGGTCGTGAAAATACGGTAAATATCTGGTGTGGGTGTCGGGAGGGTGTGGGTGTCGGACCGGGCTTCAGTGCATCTGGCCCGCCCCCCTGGATTTTAATGCATCACACACACACTCATTCCCAGGTTTTAATGCACTGCCCTGCAAATTGAATGTGATGTCATCATTGTTCAAAGTTCAGGGTATGAACCTCCGTTTATTTGAGTTTCTAAAGCGAAAAGACCTGTCCATATAAACAGAAGCATTTGGTCATCGTTAAAAAAAGCTGAACTAATTGAGCAAAACCAATGTGATGTTTGGATTCATCCATCCATCCATTTTCAACACCGCTTATCCTGGTTAGGGTCGCAGGGCGCTGGAGCCTATCCCAGCTGACTTCGGGCGAAAAGGCGGACTACACCCCGAACTGGTCGCCAGTCAGTCGCAGGGCACATATAGACACGGACGACCATTCGCACCCACATTCACAACGTCACTGAGTAGGAACTGAAGCCCCGCTGCCTGCACCAAAGGCAGGCGAGTGTACCACTACAACGTTTGGATTTATCACATCAAAATTGTTCTAAATCAGCTCAAAAAAAAAGCTTACATAGCAAATGTGTTGTTGAGCGTGTGTTGTAATAATTACCGCAAACACAACAATATTGTCACTGACTTATTCCCAGCAATAGCACAGAATGATTGTATGTCCAGTATGCTTGTTAGTTGTTGTTTTTTTTCTCAGCATTAATGGATCATAAAGTGTCTGCCTCTTTGCACTGTGAAAACACTATTTTGTTTTGCCTCCTTTGTGAATAGCTGGCATGACAACCAAGCTGAGTTGTGCTTGGTTGAATGTTTACTTAAACACATCGTTTTAGCATCGTTTTCTTCATAATGTTGAGCGTATTATGGCTGAACTGTCATGTCAGATTGAAAAAAAACCAAAATACAATTTCAAGATAAAAATCCCAATATTATTGAATAAAGTTGAACTTACTTCAATGTAGGTCAAAACATGAGTCTCCCCTTGGACTGTGGAAAGGGAACAGTAAAAGGGATCTTATCAGAAAGCAGATCCGATTTCTAAAAGGCGACAGCTTCGTTGAGCAACAGCCTGAGGCTTGTTGCTCTCGGGCCGTCCTCCAGTTTGAGATACGCTACGAGTGAAAGGGACTCTATTCCGGGGACAACCTAATCTTCTCCATGGGCGGAGTCATGATTTCAAAAAAGAAATGTCAACATTCCAAATGGAGGAAATCCATCAAATATTTCAATAAAATAATACGTGTATATCTGCCATCATCAGAATTTAATACAGGTATAATTATTTTCAGTGACGGTACTTTAAAGGTGGAAATAATTTTACAAAGAAATAAAAATAGATCAAACTTTACTTTACTGATGACTACTTTTTCTATTGATTCATAAATATGTCTAACTTGTTATTTGGGTTGTAAGTGTGGAACATACGATCCCTTAGGCAGTAGAATAGTACGAACACGCAAGTATAAAATCGCTGGTGTTTGCAAAAGAACTTAAGCATAATTGGAGGTTAAACGCTGTCTTTGTGGTCGATATACTCAGTCCAGGAGCGCACGGTTGCAGTGCTTTTCATTTCAGTCAAATATTCTCACTACATAGTTGTTCTGAAGATGAACCAAAACAGGCATGAATCATTTATCGTCCCTTATCAAAATGAGGACAATATTCTTCAATCATTAATCAGCAATTCATTTACAGAGTTACAAAGATCTGTATGAATGTCTGAACAATTTCACAGAATCACTACATACTGTATACAACTACAGTACATCAACTGCTATATTTAAACTGTATTGCAAATCTTTATTCACATATATTTCAGTATTTTTTTTTTTTGTCAAAGTTGGAAAGTGGTCCAACTCAAGTCATGTAAAAGGTAGCAAACAGCTTTGGTGGCATAGGACTTTATTTATTATTATTATCCGTTTTAGGAAAATGCAAGGACGAAAATAACATTTCCTTAACTATTTTAAAACTATGCAGCTGCACATGAAATGTAAATTGAATGTTGATCATCTCCGGGTCAAGTCTGTAGTCAGTTACAGTGATGCATTACAATTACAGTGAAGGATTACCTTTCCTCGAAAATATTAAACAATGACAATGAGACCATAACGAAAATGAAGAAAAATGGTAGCAGCCTGATACAGTATTTTGTTTACATTGCCTTTTGATGTAGGTTTTAATCCTAAATAGTGCAAATAATAAAATTTGCCTAACTCTCTTTCTCTCTCTCTCTCTCTCTCTCTCTCTCTCTCTCTCTCTCTCGCAAGGGCACAAGTGTTAAACTGGTGGCCCGGGGGCCAGATCCGGCCCGCCACATCATTTTATGTGGTCCGTGGAAGCAAATCAAAATGGCTAATTGTGTTTTACTGTAATAACGTTTAGCTATTGCAAGCATGTGTTGTTACTAATCCCCTTTGAAAAGTGTAAAAGTTGAAAAAAACATGTTTTTTATAGGCTTCAGATTTTGTGTGTGTTAAAATAAATAAATATATATATATATATATATATATATATATATATATAAAACTTCACTTCATATATAACTTCATATATATAACTTCGCCGTTCTATATATATATATATATATATATATATATATATATATATATATATATTGGGTTAAATAAAACTGTAATTAATTTGGAAAAAGATACAAAGATACAAAAGGAAGCCTGCGTTCACTTCCGGTTAGTCCAATTTAAGCTTGAGCGTTAAAATCAAACAAATGTTGTCTCGTAAAGGGGCACCACGTCACTTTTTATATGTATAAAATTTAGGAGGACACAATGACAAACGTTTTATCAGTCTCATAATCTAAAGGTTGCTACATTTTATGAAATATGTGTTGTAGATGACAGAGGCTTACTTGAACTCAAAACACACACAAAACACAACCAGAATTGGAATTTTACAGAATATTTAATGAAATCTACGAGGGCTCAATAGGATACCCAAAGAGGCTAACTACCGGAAGAAAATAACACTAATACTGGTGAAAGAAAGAAAGACAGGTGCACGAAAAGGGAAATAGAACATCGTATGTTGTTGCCAGGCTAAAAATGTGGCAAGAGAAGATGTACCAGCAAAAGAGATGACCGTGGGCTTCAGTGGATTATCACACAGAGAAGATTCAAGAATCTAGCAGAGATCCAGAAAGAGTGGAATGAGGCGGGTGTCACAGCTTCAAAAACCACCACTTTCCAACGAATACAGGAGATGGGCTACAACTGTCGGGTTCCTCGGGTCAAGCCACTTCTGAGCCTGAGCCAACGTAGGAAGCGTCTCAACTGGGCCAAGGAGAAGAAGGACTGGACTGTTGGCCAGTGGTCCAAGGTCACTGCAACTGTCTCCAAGAATGTTTTAGAGGACTTCATTATTCCTTCTGTCTAGGATCTGTATGGAGATGCAGATTTCATTTTCCAGCACCAACTGGCCCCAGCCCGTACCGCCAGAAGCACCAAAACCTGGTTTGATGCCCCTGCCATCACAGTGCTTGACTGGCCAGTCAACTCGCTGGATCTAAACCCCATTGAGAATCTATGGAGTATTATTAAGAGGAAAATGAGGGGCACCAGACCCAAAAACAACGAAGAACTGACAGGAAGCAGCAAGGAAATCTGGGCTTCCACAACTCCCAGGCAATGCCACAGGCCGATTGCCTCAATGCCACGGCGCATCGAGGCAGTGATTAAAGCAAAGGGATTCCCAACCAAGTGTTGAAGATTAACGTATCATTTTGAAAGTAACATATTTTGATTGATTTAATTTCCCATTTCTTTTTTTTCTTCAAAAACTGAGAAGTAAATGGTGATTTCTTCACATTATTTTAATGTTTTGAATTCCTGATTTTGTGGGTTTTATGAGCTATGTATATATGTGTGTGTGTGTATATATATATATATATATATATATATATATATACACACACACACACACACACACACACGTAATGAAGCCCTATGGGGGCCCCAAGCCAGTGCAAGCTGTAGACCGGTCCCAAACCTTGATAAATGCAGAAGGTTGCGTCAGGAAGGGCATCCGGCCAAGATCTCTGGTACCTCTGGTTAGCCGCTCCATAGCGAGACGTCCCGTCCAACTCATAGCCGTTCTCCCACGGAGCCCGCCACCTGCGCGGATTATCCTTTCCCCTGCCAACAGAGATCCCACAGCAGGCTATTCGTCGAGCAACAAATTTCTCCAAGAAGTACCCCGGACGTGATATCGCTGTCATGTTCCTAACGGACTGAGGTGTTTTGATTAACACGGAGGCTTTGCTTTACCCGAGGATACGCAATGCGAGCATGCAAGCAAGCTAGCCTTTGAAAAGTAGGAGGGCAGCATAAGCACGAACTGTTGTAATTCCTACATCGTTTACCTGATTTGGATGTACAGTCAATACCCTCAAAGTAAAGCTAAAAAGCTGCATTTAAAGCACATCTTGTTCGTTTGTTAGGTTTTTTTTCAAATCCGTTGTGGTGCTTAAAGCCAAAAAGATGACAATTGTGTTCATGTCCCAATATTTATGCTGCTAGTAATCTATAGATGAAGGTTATAGAGTGAACTTTATTCATAAACTGAGGCTCGTTCACGTATGATTATCAACAATAGACCTTTGTTGAGCCAAGGCAGCTATTTTACATTGGAAAAATGTCACATTTAATCGGAAACTATATGAAGACTGAAATCTTGTCAAATTTAGCCACAAAGTAATTTACTCAGGGTGAAATCTGGGCTTGTTGAGTTGAACACAAAACTGATCTACTGTATTTGCAGGGAGCCGCCTGATTCTGTTTTATGAATCGCAACAAGTGGATACACAGCTTCATTGTACCTTTTGCCATCCAATGAAAGAGCATTTAATTGTTCTGCCTGTCACTAAACGCCTTTGGCATACATAGACGAACAAAGATATATTTCTGATTCATAAAAAAGAATACAAAATATACAAGACAATTCATTTTCTTGAGTCAAAGTACACCAAACCGAAAACCGTCACCACAAAACTAAGATACAAATCAGACCGTGGATTTTGTGAACCATGCGTGCGTGTGGAAAACACTGTCATGTGTTGGAGCATAGTTTGTGACCATAGTCCAATTAATGACGCAATTCATGATCTGATCTAGATAATGCTTTATTTTACAAAACAGCTCATCGCCTGCAGGTATATACTGTCGGAATTTCTGTTCATATCAGATAAACACAGTGAAACAGTTTCACTTAAAATTGATGTGAACACCAAAATGTGAAGGCACCATCCTTTGGAAGGATGCAACAGAAGAGTAGATTGCAATGTTACTGCACAAAAGTATCCTTCTTGCATTGGAAGCATCACTGCATATACACCATCTTGGAGCTATTGTGACAGGGGGGTGGACCAAGGTGTGTTCCTGTTACAAAACATTCAATGCAGAATATATCTAAAGAAACCCCTGTAAAATACAAATTATACAAAGCAGTTTTATCTCACCACTGCTATACGTCTATGCCAATCTGCATTTGAGCATGGCCTCCTTCAAACAAACAGTTAAGTGTAGCTGCAAAAAAAAAACAAAAAAAACGTAGGTTTGACAAAAACAAAGACGGCATTTAGAGAGAAAAACAAAGATGGCATTGAGAGAGAAAATCATTCTGGAAAGCGAGGAGGGGATCGCAGATGAGAACGTGATGAGATTTCCATCATAAAAGTGAGCATTGTCTTTGAAAACAAACACGCTGTTGTGTGTTCGTGTTCGGGCCTGTGGAATTACCTTATGTTATCTTATATTCATGCCACTCTTAGACTTTTAACTGTTGTCGGAAGTGGAATATTTTGATCCTATTTGTACTATTAAATGTTATATTCATTATCTTTGGGGAAATTAACCTCTTCAATGATATACTGTATACAAAGATACACATACACATCACAATGGTGGATCTTTATGCCCATTTAAACTGGAGCAGTTTAACAGGGGAGTTTGAAATACTCCACCCGTGGTTGCAGGAGGCTGTGTACACCCTGAACTGGTTGCCAGCCAATCGCAGGGCACATACAAACATACAACCATTTGCACTCACATTCACACCTACGGCAATTTAGAGTCTCCAATTCATGCATGTTTTTGGGATGTGGGAGGAAACCGGAGCGCCCGGAGAAAACCCACGCAGGCACGGGGAGAACATGCAAACTCCACACAGGCGGGGCCGGGGATTGCACCCCGGTCCTCAGAACTGTGAGGCTGACGCTCAAAGCAGTCGTCCACCGTGCCGCCAATATAAAATACCAACAATGGTAATTCAGAGTTTAAGGGAAGTTTAGAATTACAGAGAATATTTTAGATACCAACAATGGTAATTTACAATAACAGGAGGATTTCGTATCAAGCCAGTGAACATTTATTGAGGGAGAAAACAAGACAGCAGCATATATGCGTGTGGATGACTGCATCATCTGCATGCTACACATCCTCACATACAGTTGGTAAATCATTTACATACAAAGTGAAGAGGAGCAGACCTAAGATGGACCCTTGTGGCAGTCCGATTGTGCACGTATTTGCAGGTGATATAGCATTATTTATCCATACACACCAGTGCAGTCCGCTAGATACAATTTTAACCAATTCAGAGTATTCATGGACAATTTATACCTTGTTAACTCAAGGTTGAATGGTTAACTGTATCAAAGGCCTTGCGGAGATCCAAATAAACCACTCCTACCACCCCTCCATGATCTAAGTTTCATTTGATGGTTTCAATGAGGTAGCAGCATTCCGTTTCGGTTGAGTGTAGTGATGGGCACGGCAGTTCGTTTGAGTGCACGGAATCATTAGAATCAGTTCTTTCAAAAGATTTGTTCGAAAGATTTGTTCACCGAATCGTTCAAGTGCTTCCTCATTCAATTAATGATCCATCCCTGAGGTTCATGTTCAATCAACATCTTCACCGAAGGCCTATGCGTTGTTGTTGTCACGGATTGTAAATGAGGAAAGGTGGTGAGATTTCAAATTTAAAAAAATTAAAAAACGTAAGCCCCTCCTTGAGCCGTCACCTTGTAGTGGTGGAGGGGTTTGTGAGTCCCAGTGATCCTAGAGCTAAGTTGTCTGGGGCTTTATGCTCGTGGCAGAGTCACCCATGACAAACAGGTCCTAGGTGAGGGACCAGACAAAGCACGGCTCAAAGACCCTAATGGTGACGACAAACAATGGACTTCGTTTTCCCTTGCCCGGACGCGGGTCACCGCGACCCCCCACTGGAGCCAGGCCTGGTGGTGGGACTTGAAGGCGAGCGCCTGGTGGCCGGGCCTGCACCCATGGGGCCCGGCCGGGCACAGCCCGAAAGGGTAACGTGGGTCCCCCTTCCCATGGGCTCACCACCTGTGGGAGGGGCCATATGGGTCGGGTGCAGTGTGAGCTGGGCGGTGGCCGAAGGCGGGGAGCTTGGGGATCCGTTCCCCGGCTACAGATGCTGGCTCTAGGGACGTGGAATGTCACCTCTCTGGCAGGGAAGGAGCCCGAGCTGGTGTGTGAGGTCGAGAAGTTCCGACTAGATATAGTCGGACTCGCCTCCACACACAGCTTGAGCTCTGGTACCAGTCCTCTCGAGAGGGTTTGGACTGTCTTCCACTCTGGAGTTGCACTCGGTGAGAGGCGCCGAGCAGGTGTGGGCATACCTATTGCCCCCCGGCTCGGCGCCGGTCCGTTGGGGTTCACCCCGGTGGACGAGAGGGTAGCCTCCCTCTGCCTTCGGGTAGGGGGATGGGTCCTGACTGTTGTTTGTGCCTATGCACCAAACACCAGTTCAGAGTACCCACCCTTTTTGGAGTCCTTGGAGGGAGTGCTGGAGAGCGCTCCCACTGGGGACTCCATTGTTCTGTTGAAGGACTTCAATGCTCACGTGGGCAATGACAGTGAGACCTGGAAGGGCGTGATTGGGAGGAACAGCCCCTCCGATCAGAACCCGAGCGGTATTCTGTTATTGGACTTCTGTGCTCATCACGGATTGTCCATAACGAACACCATGTTCAAGCATAAGGGTGTCCACACGTGTACTTGGCACCAGGACTCCCTAGGTCGCAGTTCGATGATCGACTTTGAGAGGGGCGGAGCTGTCAACTGATGGTGGTGAGTTAGCTCCGATGGTGGGGGAAGATGCCGGTCCGACATGGCAGGCCCAAACGTATTGTGAGGATCTGCTGTGAACGTCTGGCAGAATCCCCTGTCAGAATTAGTTTAAACTCCCACCTCCGACAGATCTTTGCTCATGTTCCGGGGGAGGCGGGGGACATCGCTTCCGAGTGGACCATGTTCCGCGCCTCCATTGCTGAGGCGGCCGACCGGAGCTGTGGTCGGTGCCTGTCGTGGCGGCAATCCCCGAACCCGTTGGTGGACACCAACGGTGAGGGATACCGTCAAGCTGAAGAAAGGCCTTTTTGGCCTGTGGGACTCCTGAGGCAGCTGATGGGTACCGGCTGGCGAAGCAGAATGCAGCTCTGGTGGTCGCTGAAGCAAAACCTCGGGCATGGGAGGAGTTCAGTGAGGCCATGGAGAAAGACTTCCGGGCGGCTTCGAGGAAATTCTGGTCCACCATCCGACGTCTCAGGAGAGGAAAGCAGTGCACCACCAACACTGTGTATAGTGGGGATGGGGCGCTGCTGACCTCGACTCGGGACGTTGTGAGTCGGTGGGGAGAATACTTCGAAGACCTCCTCAATTCCACCGACACGCCTTCCCATGAGGAAGCAGATTGTGGGTTCTCTGAGGCGGGCTCTCCTATCTCTGGGTTTGAGGTCGCCGAGGTAGTTAAAAAGCTCCTCGGTGGCAGGGCCCCGGGGGTGGATGTGATTCGCCCGGAGTTCCTAAAGGCTCTGGATGTTGTGGGGCTGTCCTGGTTGACACGCCGCTGCAACATCGCGTGGACATAGGGGACAGTGCCTCTGGATTGGCAGACTGGGGTGGTGGTCCCCCTTTTTAAGAAGGGGGACCAGAAGGTGTGTTCCAACTACAGGGGGATCACACTGCTCAGCCTCCCTGGTCAGGTCTATTCAGGGGTGCTGGAGAGGAGGGTCCGTCGGGAAGTTGAATCACAGATTCAGGAGGAGCAGTGTGGTTTTCGTCCTGGCCGTGGAACAGTGGACCAGCTCTACACCCTCGGCAGGGTCCTCGAGGGTGCATGGGAGTTCGCCCAACCAGTCTACATGTGTTTTGTGGACTTGGAGAAGGCGTTCGACCGTGTCCCTCTGGGAGTCCTGTGGAGGGTGCTTTGGGAGTATGGGGTACAGAACCCCCTGATACGGGCTGTCCGGTCCCTGTACGACCGGAGTCAGAGTTTGGTCCGCATATCCGGCAGTAAGTCGGACTCGTTCCCGGTGAGGGTCGGACTCCGCCAAGGCTGCCCTTTGTCGTCGATTCTGTTCATAACTTTGATGGACAGAATTTCTAGGCGCAGCCGAGGCGGTCGAGGGGGTCCGGTTTGGTGGCCTCAGTATTGCATCTCTGCTTTTTGCTGACGATGTGGTTCTGTTGGCTTCATCAAGCCGTGAGCTCCAACTCTCACTGGAGCAGTTCGCAGCCTAGTGTGAAGCGGCTGGGATGAGAATCAGCACCTCCAAATCTGAGACCATGGTCCTCAGTCAGAAAAGCGTGGCATGCCCTCTCCAGGTCGGGGATGAGATCCTGCCCCAAGTGGAGGAGTTCAAGTATCTTGGGGTCAAGCGGATCGGTGCAGCGTCTGCAGTGATGTGGACTTTGTATCGGCCCTTTGTGGTAAAGAAGGAGCTAAGCCGAAAGGCGAAGCTCTCAATTTACTGGTCGATCTTCGTTCCTACCCTTACCTATGGTCATGAGCTGTGGGTCGTGACCGAAAGAACAAGATCCCGGATACAAGCGGCCAAAATGAGTTTCCTCCGCAGGGTGTCCGGGCTCTCCCTTAGAGAGAGGGTGAGAAGCTCGGTCATCCGGGAGGAACTCAGAGTAGAGCCGCTGCTCCTCCGCATTGAGAGGAGCCAGGTGAGGTGGCTGGGGCATCTGATTCGGATGCCTCCCGGACGCCTCCCTGGTGAGGTGTTCCGGGCACTTCACACCGGGAGGAGACCCCGGGGATGACCCAGGACACGCTGGAGAGACTACGTCCTTCGGCTGGCCTGGGAACACCTCGGGATCCCCCCGGAAGAGCTGGATGAAGTGGCTGGGGAGAGAGAAGTCTGGGCGTCCCTGCTAAAGCTACTGCCCCCGCGACCCAACCCGGATAAGCGGTAGAAAATGGATGGATGGATGGCTGGAAAAACTTAAGCTAAATTATCACCTAGCTACAGTATCTCTCTCTCTCAGCAAACTCTCGAACACACGGTTTTGGTTGTGACTCGTAAACATGCGTGCAGCGAGCTCAGGTACCGAACATCCTTCCGCGTCCCCTTACGTCCAGCGAGGCTCTAGCTGGCCAGCGTGACTTTTCTGCATTACACAGCGGTCGACAGCGTCGCTGACACCAGCACCCGCCACCCGGGCTTTCTGCTCACTCACCTTATTGTCATCTGCTTAGTGTAAAAGATCTTTGAGTGTCTTGAGAAGCGCTATATAAGTTTAATGTATTATTATTATTATTATTAAATGAAAATATTTTATCATTGCATTAAAGACACAGAGGGAATGATATGTATATGTATGTGTACGTTTATACATTTATTATTCATTTACATTTATTTTAAATATGTGTGCTTGTTTTCATGTTCTTGACTTACTCAACATTAGCCGTTAGCGTGAAGAAACGGGTGCTAGAGTAAACTATACCCAGGAGGACGTCAGGCCTTGGGATTAAAATCACTCATGAAAACGTTCACTGCCTAGTACGTCGTTCCTTGCGCAAACAAATCACTCATCGTACTAGTACATCGCTCCTTAGGGGATCACAAACGAAGAAGTTCAACGAATTAATCACTCATCTTATAAAGACTTGCGAACGAAGAAGATCAACGAACAAATCACTCTTCAGTTCTTCAGTACACCAGTGCATTCAGTTCAATTAAGTCCCTCCCACGCCTGCACGGTGCTGCCTGACGCTGGCTGCTCATTGGTCATTCGCGGAAGTGAGTGATAAGGCTGGCGAATCACAAATCACATGGCAGTATGTTTAATGAAGTCCCGCCCCCACCTGCACGGTCATTCGCCAAAGATTCAGAAGTGAGTGACAGCACACTTCAGCAGTTCTGTTTCCGCTCCCAGCCGACTCGCTCACCTCACGGAGGCAGCCCAGCTCAAACAACAAATCATTTCATAAACTGATTCAGTTCAGTCCGTTCACTAAAAACACAACGTTCGCGAACAAAACAAAACTGATTGAGTGGTTCCTCCTGAAACCAAACCGCATTGGGGTGGAGCAGGCCTTCAGACTCTAGATGTTCTTTCAGCTGTTTGCCAACAAACCTTTCCACAGCTTTTGAGAGGATCAGGAGAGTACTGATTGGTCTGTAATTGCTGATTTCTACATTATCTCCTGCTTTGTGTATGGATTTAAAATGGCAGGTTTCAGGGCACTAGGAAAAGTGCTTTGCTATGTTGATTATCACCTTTATGGTGGACCATATAGATTGTCTTTGTTTTATTGTCTTTGAATAAAAACAGTCTAGTCCCTGTAGCGGACATGCTCCACGCAAACTGAGATGTCACAGTGACTCCCCCATGACTTGATAAACTGCTTTCTTCCAAGAAGCCCTGCTGCGAGACTACCACTAAGAGGACGCCTGGCATACTTTAAGTGGACCATAAACTAATTAACATCTACCCTAGAAATCTGAACTCCCAAGCATCAAAGGCCCCCAGATGTTTTCACCGGACCATTTGTCTTTGAATAGGAACAATTGCTGGGACAAGGCGACACCCGCTGCCGTTGAGAGGAACTGCAAAGCCAAACCGTGGACTCGCATTTGATGTTTAACCAAAGACAAATTTTTGTTTTGATATTTTACAAACTCTGCAGAATTATTCCAAATGTATGCCTTGATGTCTGTGTCAGTGTGTCAACTTTACAAGGGCAGCTGCAAGATTTTGAGAACTGTTTGTCTTGATTTGACTCCAAGCAGCATGAAATGTGATTTGAACCATAAACAGTTGATTTGCCAAGACTAAAGTTTAAACAATCATTCTATATACTTGGCCTGTGAGTAAAGAGTACAAAATTGGGAGTATTTTATATTAATGTATGATTTTAAACCCATTTTATGGGTCAAAATTGTAGACTAGATTAGAGCTGATGGGTGTGGTTTTATCTGGTCCTCGGTCCTCTTCGACACGCCCCTGGGGTATTTAACCCCTGACTTTTGATTGCCAGCCTCCTCTCTTGGCTCCTGTTGGTTCTTTGCTCTTGCTATCGGCTCCCCAGCTCCCCTTCGGCCACCCCTCTTTCCTTTTGTTCGGACACAGACTTCGCCCAACGCGAATGCCAGGATGAGAACAGACTCTGCTTCCCAGCCTCTACGTGGACCACCGCTACGTGATCAGAGCAGCTGCCACTAACAGTACTCGGTATGCTTCCAGCCAAGCGTGATCGCTGTGAAATAGCTAGCAAGTCCCAGAAAAGGCAGGAAAAGAACCTCTCACTGACCGCTCACTGAACGTGTGAAGAACAATTTCTTTCCCTTTTTCCGCCTGTTTTATTTTTGGGCATCTTTTTCGTCCACCAAACCTGTCTCCGTGCCTCCTGAGAAATGCGCAGAAATGCTAATCCCAAAGACCAGGAGCCTCATGTACAAAAGGTGCGTACGTACAAAAACGTGGCATCCGTTCTTTTTCACTGCAAAGTTCAGATGTATCAAGAGTGGCATGACCGTGGAAATGTGCGGTGCCTCACGCCAACTGCATGGCTGGCGTACGCACGTTTCTACAGCTTTTGGTGCTTTGGCAACACTTAGAGGTGATGCTGGGAAACTGTTCTCATAAATCGGCACACCAGAGACACATGAATAATTAGCACCGATGAACAATTCATGCCCGGCAACATTTGATTTCAACAATGCAATTGAGGCAAGGACTCAGAATTAATTTGTTAACCAGTGTATTTAATGAACCCCTGATATTTTTGAGGATTATTATTGTCATCTGCTTAGTGCAAAATATCTTTGTAATAAGATGATAATAATTTGTGGAGGAGCTCACAGTGCAGCATATAAAGGATGCAAAGTTTAGAGGCAAGCAAGAGAAGCCCAGAGAATTTAAATCATGGAAAAGGTCTCATTGCAGAAGCGGTCAACCAAGTTAGAATCTTCTTCTTTTCCTTTCTGCTTGTCCTGTTACGGGTCGCCAAAGCGTGTCGTCCTTTTCCATGGAAGCCTATCTCCTCCATCATTCTCTCTAACACCAACTGCCCACATGTCTTCCCTCACTACATTCATAAGCGTTCTCTTTGGGCTTCCTCGAGCTCTCTTGCCTGGCAGCTCCATCCTCATCACCCTTCTGCCTCTCTCCTCTGGATGTGTCCAAACACCGAAGTCTGCTCTCTGTAACTTTGTCTTCAAAACATCTAACCTTGACTGTCTCTCTGGTGAGCTCATTTCTAATCCTATCCAACCTGGTCACTCCAAGAGAGAACCTTAACAACTTAATTTCTGCCACCTCCAGCTCTGCTTCCTGTTGTCTCTTCAGTGCCACAGTCTGTAATCCGTACATCATGGCTGGCCTCACCACTGTCTTACAGACTTTTCTCTTCATTCTAGTAGAGACTTCTGTCACATAACATACCTGATACCTTCCTTCACCTGTTCCAACCTACTTGGACCAGTTTCTTCACTTCCGTACAACACTCACCATTACTCAAGACTGTTGACCCCAAGTATTGAAAGTCCTCCCCCCTCACTATCTCTTCTTCCTGTAGCCTCACTCTCCCCCCTCAAACTCTCTCATTCATGCACATACTGTATATTTTGTCTTACTTCGACAAATCTTCATTCCTCTTCTTTTCAGTGCATGTCTCCACCTTTCTAACTGTTCCTCCACCTGTTCCCTGCTTTCACTGCAGATCACAATGTGGTTTGAAGTTTTAATCATGGTTTTACATATACTCCAATGGAATGCCAGAAGCTTAATAGCAAATGGTCAGGAGCTAAAAAAGTGGCTGTTAGGCACTGGGTCCCTACGGCCTCCTCTGGGTGGTCGGTTGTCATGGCGTCTTGGTGGGGGCGGCGGACCGCCCTGGGTCCCTCAGTGTGGGATATGTCCTGTCCGCTGGGCTGCTCTCGGTGGACTCCTGGGCCCGATCCCGCCTCTCGATTGATTTGTGTGGGTTCCTCAGCCAACGCAGTACAGGCACAGCAATTACAGGACACTTGTGTCATTCATTGTGCATGCAAAATGGTGTCCATTCACTTGCATGTCTCCGCAGGCACACATCCCTGGGACTTTTTCGCTAGGTGTGGAGCCACTCATTTATTGTGACAAATAACTCATGAATATGCGAATTGCTTGGGTTTCCCCTCACTCACACTCTCATCCGATAGACTTTGATAATTTACACAGTCACTCCCACCACACTTCAGTTGTACAGCCGGGTTCACGACCCTTGTCCTGCAAGCTTCTGCTATTGTCCTTGTCCTGTCCTATCTTGTCCTGTCCTTCCCTCACAGGGTGTAGCACTACAACACTCATATCTAATGTTTCATTGTTCTAGATATATAATTTACTTTTCTCATCTTGTTGACAATTAATGCTTTGTCTTTTGTCTTCTTTTCTCACTCCCCTCTAGAAACCTTTTTCTGTTCGACTGATCGACTCTGATTCTCAATAAATATCCATTATAATACTAAGAAACCACAGTGGCAGCTTAAAAACTCCACTGTGATACAGTAAAACTGTTCCGGCATAAAAGGGATACAGATCCTCCATTTTGCATGACCTAACAGCCGAACAGGACAACAAAAAACAAAAAAGATTTGCTAGAGATAATAATCTGGGATAGCCTACACAGAGATCCCAGCACCTAATGAGATGAAGTGTGTTGTAGTGGAGATTTGGAGCACAAGGAAAAATGGAAATATTATGATATTATTATGATAATAAATTACTGTAATCCATGTAAAAATATACCAGGAGAAAGATTAAAGAAAACAGCTGGCACAAAGTATAAAAGAGATATGGTGTGGAGATTTTAATGTTCATTATAACTTATGGGGCAGCAATCATACAGATAACAATGGGAGTATAGTTGAAGAAATGATGGATGAAAGAGATTTGGGTTGTATTAATGATGGAAAAGGAACTACAATAAATGTAAATAGAGGCACGGTAACAAGCCTGGATCTCACACTGGTGTCAGATAAAATAGTGAATAAATGTGAAAAAAAAATTTCAGAGAAAACAAAAGGCAGCGGAATATGGTTCTATATCAACGAAAAATGATGTACCAACATCTCAGAGCTCAACACACACTGCAGCCCGGACTTCGAGTCGCTGTTTTTGAACTGTAAGCCATTCTATTTGACACGCAAGTTTGCCTATTTCATCCTCGCGGGTGTCTACATTTCTGCTGACACGAAGGCCGCACTGCTAATGCTCGGTGATAAAGTAAATGACCTTGAAAAAAAGCACCCAGATTCACCTGACATTATTCTTGGGGAGTTTAACAAAGCTAAACTCAACCACAAACTCCTTAAATACAAGCAACACATTGACTGCCCCATCCTGCCTCAAAGTCTGCCCGGACCACCTCGCTCCAGTCTTAACACAGATCTTCAATAGATCTCTGGAAATGTGTGAAGTACTCCATTTCACCCTAGAACACCTCGACTGGGGCGGGGACCTACGCCAGGATCCTGTTTGTGGACTTCAGCTTCAACACCATCCCCGAACTCCTCTTCTCCAAGCTTCTCCAGCTCATCGTCTCGCCTGCCATCTGCCAATGGATCTACAGCTTCCTGACGGCCAGGACACAGCAGGAGAATCTGGGGGACACCACCTCATCCACACGCATCATCAGCACCGGGGCACCCCAAGGATGTATCCTCTCTCCACTGCGCTTCTCTCTCTTCACGAACGACTGCATCTCAACGCACTCGGCTGTCAAACTCCTGAAGTTTGCAGACGACACCAGAGTCATCGGCCTTATCAAAGAGGGTGACGAGTCTGCGTATCGACAGGAAGTGGATCGGCTGGAGCTTTGGTGCGGCCGACACAACCTGGAGCTTAAAAAGCTCAAGACAGATGATCGTGGACTTCAGGAATCAACCTTCGCCACAGCTGCCCCTCACGCTGTCCAACTGCCCTGTGTCAAAGGTTGAAACCTTCATGTTCCTGTGAATTACAGTCTCTCAGGACCTGAAGTGCGAGACCAACATCAACTCCATCCTCAAAAAGGCCCAGCAGAGGATATACTTCCTACGGCTTCTGAGGAAGGACGGCCTGCCACAGGAACTGTTGAGGCAGTTCTACACAGCAGTCATCGAATCAGTCCTGTGTTCATCAATCACAGTCTGGTTTGGTGCTACTATAAAAAAAGGACGAATTCTGACTGCAACGGAAAATCAAAACTGCTGAAAAGATTGTCGGTACCCCCCTACGCACCCTTGAGGACTTGCACGCTGCCAGAACTAAGACAAAAGCATGCAAGATCTTCTTGAACCCTCCACATCCAGGTCACCACCTCTTCCAGCTCCTTCCCTCAGGTCGGCGCTATGGATCAATGCAAAATATAACCAGCTGACATTCCTACAGCTTCTTCCCTCTTGCCATTAAATTGCTAGAGGCTAGGTGATTCTCCGTAGTGTGTTTGTATGTCTCAAAAGTATTTATTGTCAAAATGGCTGTCTACTGTTGTACTAGAGCGGACTACCGGCGACAAATTCCTTGTGTGTTTTTGACATACAAAAAGATTTTGATTCTGATTCATGTATCGGAAGAGAAACTACATTATAATACGGTTGGCGATAAACATAGGCAGAAGAAAGTAATGGCAAAAAAGATGGGAAGGTAACCAGAAAGGAAAAAAATATTTTAACTTACAAAAATCCGTAATGATAAAAAAATAATTAAAGAAAGGAATAGAAGAGAGGAAGTTGCCATTACAAGTCTTGGTCATACGGGTTGGAATGATATAATGTATATACTTTGGAAAAATAGTGTGAGAGATGTCGACAAGAAAATGTGGATCATGTAATTATGCACTGTGTAAAGTACATATCGGGGAGAGATAGGCTGCACGATTGGAGGAGATTAAATGTGTGAGGAAAGCATTTTTCATTTTTTTGAGGGAAACTAAATTACCTCTTCCGCACCATAATAATAGATATATTTATTAGTGTCACAGTTTCCGGGGCACTTTGAATGATTGAAATTGCACGAAGAAGCGAGGGAGTTACGGTAATGTGAAATACACGTGCGCCGCAGTATCACCGGTGATCCCCCGTCGTTTTAAAACAATTCAGGCGGTGACATGAGTGATGCAGACACTTGTACAGTAGGTGGCGGTGTGCACCTAAACGTTGCTTGCTCCAATAATTGGAAGACGAAGAAGAAGAAGAAGAAGAAGAAGAAGAAGGGGAAAACAAGAAAAATAATGCGAGAGAATATAAAACGTTGAGCACATGCGGGTGCGTGTTCAACTGACTTCATAAAGACAAGCAACATGACTGCATCCTCGGTGGAGTACACTATTGGAGGAGTTCGGATCCAGTTCCCCTGCAAAGCGTATCCATCCCAGCTGGCCATGATGAATTCAGTATGTAAAACGTATCATTAACAAACGCGTTCAAGTTAGCTCAAAACAAAACAAAAACAGTACTCTTCACAAGTATTTGGTGTCTGCCTACGCATTATGTTTTGCGTTATTAGATTCACACATGATCAACAGAACCGTAACTTAGAAAAACACGTTTATGTTAACAACTAAATAGTACACAAGTGTGGAGACTCGAGGGTGACATGGAAGAAAAAAAAGTTTGCATTCCCTTGCAATTTGTTTTTGGTTTTTTTGCGCGTATTATCCTTCGGCGTTATTAGGAATCCCACGCGAATTCCTGGCAGGACACACCCTTCTCCAACATTATTGGCTTCAGGACACTGATTGGCTGTTGTGTCCGCTAGAACACGCCCTACTGTTTCCGGACGGGGAAATATTTGTGATTTAAGGCATTGATACACTAAGCAATAGTGATGGCGAGATGAAGCTTCATGAAGCATTGTAACACTTCCGCCATTGGTTGGAGTAATGGTTCATTTCTTGATGTATTACAAAACAATGTTTGACCAAGTAATTACCCAACATAAAGTGTAAAATTTAATTGAATGTATTCTGTGTGCTTAAAATGTTCCTCATCCCTGGTATGACAGGTTGCATAATGTTTTTCTGTCACTTCGGGATAATGGCATGGGCTTAAGAGGGCAGAGGATTTTGAAAGTGCTTATTTAGAAATCACAGTTTATCATCATTTTTGTCTTAAGTGATTCATTCAAGAGCAATATTTTTAAATTGCGGTACAGTAATTTCTCCTCTCCCAGTGAGGTTTTATTTCACCTTACTTTCTGTGAATACAATAACTACTTTCCCCATGAGTAAAATAAGAAACGGTGGAAAATGCCGTTTTTGATAAACAAATGTAATGGACAAACCTCAATTATAATTCAATATGCAGTGCAGTCCCACTTGGGGTTTGAACTTAGGTGACCACTGTACCCCAGGTTGAGAGTGAGAGCACCAACGGCAGCGCGGCTTCGGACGTCATCGCTTCCGGGTCCGCGCCCCTAAATGAAGCAAGCCTCGATACGCGCTTTGCGGAAACGCCCCCCTCCATTCCTCGGCACACGCTTCGAAGACTTGGCACATCACGTAACATCACGACAAAGCAAATGTTCGGACAACATGACTACATTCATCCGACTGTCGCATCGGCACGTCTGCTCGTCAAAGTCGACCGTGACGCCAAGTACCTACGTTCTGCGCAAGCGTGGCTAGTAATATCTTTCCAAAGAGTTGGCACTGGCGTCGTCAGCCCGTGATCATTTGCGTGTGGAAAAAGAAACAACACTGATGCAAAGGAAGCAAAGCACCGGCTACTGTGACTGTATATCCGTGGGAGAACGGCGCTTCTTTACAACCGGTAAGCCAGTTAAATGTACTAGTTTCAAATCAAACCTCTATATAGTACATGTACCTGTACATCGGTTTCTTTTTTGTTGTTTTTCTGCTTTCAGTGAAACACCAAATGCTATTTGATGTCTTTGGCACCAGTTCTGAATACTAGGATGACCAACAATTCATTCTTAAAACTTGTGCAGCGATGTGATAGGTTAGGACAGAGACATTGCTGAAGCTATGTGTGACTCTAAAGATATATAGGCCTGATAAGTTGCAATAATGTTGGTGTCTTTGTTTTTGGTAGAGGACAGACTGCACCAGCAAACCACGTTGATTCTGAAATCAAACAGTGTTTTACATTGTACTTTATTTTTCCACAGAAGAGTCGCAGAAGGTTGCTGATGAATTCTGGGCTCAGTGGAACATTTGCCACCCAGCAGGAACTGATGTGATGGTCACGCTACGCTTGTCTTGGTCAAATGGGAAGTGAGATTAAGGATTTGATACGTTTAAAATGAAACATTTATTTATTGATAGACTTTTTGTTGTTTTCCTCATGTGAAGCACCAAATGAGGTATTAGTTTTAGTAAAGTGTTATATAGATGGATGAAGATATAGAAGTAGAATCTTTTGTCATTGCACAGTGTACAGTTACGATGCACAAGCAGGTGACACATTGGAAAATATTCGATGTTTGTCATTTGCGCAGTAACAATGTAACACTGAACAATGAAATTCTGACTTTGCTAGTCTCCCTCCACTTACACAAAGAGTACAAGAAATCGCAGAGTAATTGATTTTGACAGAATTGTTTTGTTCGTGCAAAATATACAAATATTTACATTATATATAAAGATGTCGGCATTCAACTATTCAAGCATTGTGAGTTGCAAGATTACAAAAATACACATTGCAGAGTGTACAAGAGTCTTGATGGATATGATAACTGAGTTACAGTATGTGCTGCTTAATATTTACAAGGAAAATCTTCAGAAGCCTTCGGACTATTTCTGATTCTGAAATAAGCCTTAATGTGTTTGACACTGTATTTTCTTTGGTTTCAGTTCATGGACATGTTTTGAAGAGTGTCAGAAATGCTGCTGATTGATTCTGCGCTCAGTGGAATGTCCCTAACTGTCTTTGTGTTCTGGATGAAGCAACATTAACATGCGCCACCCAACAGAAATTGGATCAACATTCTACAGTTGCAAGCACTCATTTGCCAAAAATAAAATCTTTTTTTCCCCTGACAATGGTGTGCTGTAATCAAGGACTAAAATGGTATCTTTCAAGACTTGTTTTCTTGTATAGGAAATAGATCATGTATTCTTATCAGTCAGAATCATCTTGATTTGCCAAGTATGTCCAAAAAACACACAAGGAATTTGTCTCCGGTAATTGGACCCGCTCTAGTACGACAACAGACAGTCAATTGACAGAGAACACTTTGGAGACAGAAAGACATAAAAAAACACAGTCACTGAGCAATAAAGGGTTGCTCGTTAAAGCTGTAAATCCACTGGCAGATGGCAGGTGAGACGCTGAGCTGGAGAAGCTTGGAGGAAAGGAGTTCAGGGATGATGGTGTTGAACGCTGAGCTGAAGTCAACGAACAGGATCCTCGCGTAGGTCCCTGCACTGTCGAGGTGTTCTAGGATGAAGTGCAGTCCCATGTTGACGGCATCATCCGCAGACTTGTTCGCTCGGTAGGCAAACTGCAGGGGGTCCAACAGGGGATCTGTGACGCTCTTAAGGTGGTCCAGCACGAGACGTTCAAAGGACTTCATGACCCCAGATGTCAAGGCGACAGGCCTGTAGTCAATTAAACCAGAGATTGTAGGTTTCTTGGCGAATGGAATGATGGTGGAGCCTAACAGCATACAATAACAATAGTTACCTGCTTTTCCATACCGGATCGGGTGTGGAGTGGGTTAACAAAGTCTACCACTGGAGCCGTCCACCTGCAGGGCGAAATTCAGCTGCTGTGGGTCGAAGATGAAGGAGAGTTGATCAGCGGGTTCTTAGGCAGAAGGAGAAGAGGAAAGCACAGAGCCTAGAACTGAATGTGGGGACTTTGAATGTTGGGACTATAACAGGATAATCTCGGGAGTTGGTTGACATGATGATTAGGAGAAAGGTTTATATATTGTGTGTCCAGGAGAGCAGGTGGAAAGGCAGTAAGGCTAGAGGTTTAGGCAGTTTTTACCACAACGGATCGATACAAAGTCCGCATCACTGCAGACGCTGCACCGATCCGCCTGTCTATCTCCCGTTCCATTCTTCCCTCACTCGTGAACAGGACCCCAAGATACTTGAACTCCTCCGAACTGCTCTAATGAGAGTTTGAGGTCACTGCTTGATGAAGCCAACAGAACCACATCTGCAAAAAGCAGAGATGCAATACTGAGGCCACCAAACCGGACCCCCTCCACGCCTCGACTGTGCCTAGAAATTCTGTCCATAAAAGTTATGAACAGAATCGGTGACAAAGGGCAGCCTTGGCGGAGTCCAACCCTCACCGGAAACGAGTCCGACTTACTGCCGGATATGCGGACTAAACTCTGACTCCGGTCGTACAGGGACTGAACAGCCCGTATCAGGGGATTCGGTACCCCATAGTTCCGAAGCACCCCCCACAGGACCACCCGAGGGACACAGTCAAACGTCTTCTCCAAGTCCACAAAACACATGGGCGAACTCCCATGCACCCTCGAGGACCCTGCCAAGGGTGTAGAGCTGGTTCACTGTTCCACGGCCAGGACGAAAACCACATTGCTCCTCCTGAATCTGGGATTCAACTTCCCGACGGACCCTCCTCTCCAGCACCCCTGAATAGACCTTACCAGGGAGGCTGAGGAGTGTGATCCCCCTGTCGTTGGAACACAGCCTCCGGTCCCCCTTCTTAAAAAGGCGGACCACCACCCCAGTCTGCCAATCCAGAGGCACTGTCCCCGATGTCCACGCGATGTTGCAGAGGTGTGTCAACCAGGACAGCCCCACAACATCCAGAGCCTTGAGGAACTCCGGGCGAATCTCATCCACCCCCGGGGCCCTGCCACCGAGGAGCTTTTTAACCACCTCGGTGACTTCAACCCTAGAGATGGGAGAGCCCGCATCAGAGAACCCAGACTCTGCTCCCTCATGGGAAGGCGTGTCTGTGGAATTGAGGAGGTCTTCAAAGTACTCTCCCCACCGGCTCACAACGTCCCGAGTCGAGGTCAGCAGCGCCCCATCCGCACTATACACAGTGTTGATGGTGCACTGCTTTCCCCTCCTGAGACGTCGGATGGTGGACCAGAATTTCCTCGAAGCCGTCCGGAAGTCTTTCTCCATTGCCTCACCGAACTCCTCCAATGCCCGAGTTTTTGCTTCAGCGACCACCAAAACTGCATTCCGCTTGGCCAGCCGGTACCCATCAGCTGCCTCAGGAGTCCCACAGGCCAGACGTTACAAGACGTTATTTATTCATGATTATAAAGAATGGTTGTGCAATTGAACAGTATGAAGATTAATTTTTATCCTATTACATAATATACTGCAACAACTGTCCTGTGGTAATGTTCTTGACAAAATGTTTAAAATGGGGAAATTCAAATTGCTCTGGAAGTGAATTTCTATCAGTTCGGAGCACTGTATACCGTCTACAGAGTATACTGTTTTATACCAAGCACCCCTAATTTCATCTCTTGTTGTGACAGATGTTGTTTTGTGCATGTTTCCAATGTGAATTAATGTGGAATCAATGATATCGTCACGAGGTAAAGGGGTAGGTCCTCAAGGGTACCTCGACAGTTGTCAGGGAGGCAGACGAGCAGCTCTCCAACAACATGTTGGGATTTAACATTTGTCCGCAACTCGACTCAGTTCGTGACCCTCCGGTTTCAAAGCCCAAATACCGTACATACAAATGAGGTGCTGATGGCCGTTGGTGAAAATTGTCCAACATTTGTCAAAGTAACTTCTAAACTTCTGATACTTTTCCGATTTAAATGTTTTGAGTAACTTTTCAATAAAGATTTAGCTCTTTAGATGGACAGCAGGTCTGTTAATTATCTTCTTAATCCCCTTATGATCAACAATGTTTTATTGCAAACAGGATAAAAAATTTAACTTGTCAAATTTACAGATCATACGAGGGTTGAACTATGGGCAGCATTGTTTGCTGGAAAGTCCTACTGGAAGTGGCAAGAGTTTAGCCTTGCTGTGTTCAGCACTGGGATGGCAGCAGGCACAGTTTGGTAAGTAAAAAATGGTCTGCTGAATTTTATTTGGGTTTAATCAGGTTTACTTTAATTGTGGGCAGGTTTGTACTGAATACTAGGGATGTCCCGATTTACTCGTCCGATCTTCACTTTTCACGTTTTCACTTCCGATCTGATACCGATATTGCAGCCTTGAGTTTTGGCCGTTACCGATATCGGTTTACTCCGATATCGGCAATAATCATACATAATTTACTTATTTTGTAGCATGGTGTGTTAGAAAAGGCTTAAGTGATATTACTCGAACAGAACAATAATCAGCAACGGTAGGTATGAGGAAAAACTGACCCATTTATTATTTACCAATTGGTTACAAAAAATAAATGTGCGGTGCACATCTTGATCTCCTAAGGGGACAGTATTGTGCACACAATGAGAGGGAAAGAATGTAGACGCAATGATCGAATTGTTAATAGAACTAATTTTTCACACAGTTTGAAGAATATATGCCTGAGAGTATTGTTATATTGCCAGTTTGTATGTGTTTATACAGCATTTATGTACCAATATTCATTATTTTGCGAGATTTGTGCCGCAAGTTCTATGCTAATTTTCGTTAGCTCGTGAGTGGTGTTTTTATTTCTTGTGTGTTAGCTTTGAGCTGGCGATTTTTGTGAACAAAAACGAAAAAACTATATCTGTAGCGTATTTGAACCTTTAATAGGTGTAATTCTTTTCCGTGTGTTTAGTTTTACAGTGAACTTCAACTGTGTCAATAAACGACTTTAAGCAAACGAAATTCACTCTTACTCCTTACTACGATGTTAGCACCTTAGCAATCAGTTGTTGTGATCACGTGGGATCTGCACTGCTAGATAGAAGTGCTGAAGCGGAGCATGGAATGGATAATAATCCTTAAATGGAAGACATTTGGGACAACCAGAACCCTTCCTAGAGCTGTCCGTCCGGCCAAACTGAACAATCAGGGGAGAAGAGTCTTGGTGAGAGAGGTAAAGAAGAACCCAAAGATCACTGTGGCTGAGCTCCAGAGATGCAGTCGGGAGATGGGAGAAAGTTCTAGAAAGTCAACCACCACTGCAGTCCTCCACCAGATGGGGCTTTACGGCAGAGTGGCCCGACGGAAGCCTCTCCTCAGTGCAAGACACACGAAAGCCCGCATGGAGTTTGCTAAAAAACACCTGAAGGACTCCAAGATGGTGAGAAATACAATTCTCTGGTCTGATGCGACAAAGAGAACTTTTTGGCCTTAATTCTAAGCGGTATGTGTGGAGAAAACCAGTCACTGCTCATCACCTGTCCAACAGTGAAGCATGGTGGTGGCAGAATCATGCTGTGGGGGTGTTTTTCAGCTGCAGGGACAGAACGACTGGTTGCAATTGAAGGAAAGATGAAAGATAAATGCGGCCAAGTACAGGAATATCCTGGACGAAAACCTTCTCCAGAGTGCCCAGGACCTCAGGCTGGGCCGAAGGTTCACCTTCCAGCAAGGCAATTACCCTAGCACACAGCTAAAATAACGAAGGAGTGGCTTCAGAACAATTCCGTGACTCTTCTTGAATGGCCCAGCCAGAGCCCTGACTTAAACCCAATTGAGCATCTCTGGAGAGACCTGAAAATAGCTGTCCATCAACGTTCACCATCCAACTTCCAACCATCCTACATCCAACTGAGAACTGGAGAAGATCTGCAAGGAGAAATGACGATCTCCAAAACCCAGGTGTGAAAAACGTTTTGCATCATTACCAAACAGACTCATGGCTGTAGTAGCTCAAACGGGTGCTTCTACTAAATACTGAGTAAAGGGTCTGAATACTTATGACTGTGTGATATTTCAGTTTTTCTTTTTTAATCTGCAAAAAAATCAACAATTCAGATTTTTCTGTCAATATGGGGTGCTGTGTGTACATTAATGAGGGGAAAAATTTATTTTAACAAATGGCTGCAATGTAACATAGTGAAAAATTTAAGGGGTCTGAATACTTTTCATACCCACTGTAAAATCTATCAATAATTAAACAGCAATCCAGCCCCTTGTCAGTGCAAATGAATATTTGCTGGTTCAGTCCTAATTGATGGCATACAAAAAGGTCTCATTGCCAAGGTGTAAGGCAAGACATTTCTCATGATGGCAAAGAGCAAAGACCTGTCTCAAGACCATCGCAAAGTAATTGTTGCAAAACATAGCGATGGCATTGGTTATAGGCGCATATCCAAGCTTCTGAATAGTCCAGTGAGCCACGGTCGAGGCCATAATACCTTAGTGCATAGCCAATCATACCACCATAAATTTGCCTCGATCAAGATTTCTGACAGAGGAGTGCAAAGAATAATCAGAAGAGGTGTCCAAGAGCCAAGGACCACCTGTGGAAGCTTCAAAAAGGTAGCAGGTACTGTTGTCACTAGGAAAACATTGAGTAATGCACTCCGCCGCCATGGACTGTATGCACGCTCGGCACACAAGACCCCATTGCCGGAAAAAAAAAGTGTGTTAAAGCTTGCTTAAAGTTTGTTGAATACTGGGAGAATATAGTCTGGTCTGAGAGCAAAATTGAACTGTTTGGATGCCATAATGCACACCACGTTTGGAGGAGAAATGGCACTGCACATCACCCTAAAAACACCATACCAACAGTGAAATTCGGAGGTGGTAACATGATGGTAATGGGGCCGCTTTTCTGGAAATGGTACTGGTAAACCTCACATTATTGAAGGAAGGATGAATGGGCAAATGTACCGTGACATTCTTGACAAACATCTGCTGCCATCTATGAGGATGATGAAAATGAAACATGGGTGGACATTTCAGCAGGATAATGATCCAAAACACACTGCCAAGGACACTCTCAATTGGTTTCAAAGAAAAAAAATAGTGATTGTGATTTATTTTATTTTTATTTATTTTTAAAATTTTATTACGAGAGAGAGAAATCTTTGGAAAGAGAGGAAAAGGTACAATTTGTCATGAGTTGTTACCCCTCACTGAAGAGCAAGCAGAAATCATGTTCCTTATACAGAAATGAGAGAGACAGGAAAAAAATACATCCCTCTCATTCCCACAACATTCTCACACAAACGGCTTCCCAGCGGCACTCAAACTTATATTTATGGGAATGGGTGTATGCATAGCATGAAAAAGAACGAGAAATCCAGGAAGTAGTCAAAATAATCCTGAGCACATTTGCAAGGACGCACAGAAGTACAGTGCTGTCTAAGAGCTATGGAACATCCATCCATCTATTTTCTGAGCTACTTCGCCTCACTAGGGTCGCGGGCGTGCTGGAGCCTATCCCAGCTATCATCGGGAAGGAGGCGGGGTACACCCTGAACTGGTTGCCAGCCAATCGCAGGGCACATACAAACAAACCACCATTCGCACTCACATTCACACGTACGGGCAATTTAGAGTGTTCAATTAACATGCATGTTTTTGAGATGTGGGAGGAAACCGGAGTGCCCGGAGAAAACCCACGCAAGCACGGGGAGATGGAGGTTTGTGGGCATTGTGATGGAGGTTTGCACTGCAATCTGGAAAGTGTTGCAGCTTGAATTCGTCCCTCGGACCGACTGGAGCTCAATGGGAAACAGTCGCAGTGGATTTCTGGAGGTTGTAGAACTACCCAAATTGTGTTGGAAGTGTGGACGGGAAACATGTAAACATTCTGGCCCCGTAGCACGTACTACAACTACAAGGGAAGTCATTCTATTGTTTTAATGGCCATTTGCGATGCGTGGGACCGATTCACAACGATAGATGTCGGTGCCTACGGTTGGGAGAGTGATGGAGAGGTGTTCAGACAGACCAGTTTGGGTCCATGCTCCTGCGACATGAAGCCAACTTCCCTCTGGCAGCCAGTCTCCCAGGGACTGAAGTCATGGTGCCCAATGTCATTGTCAGTGATGCGGCATTCCCCCTCACCAAGAACTTAATGCGTCCCTATCCTGGTAGGTGATTGTTTTTTTTTTCCCTCCATGACCTTGTACTATTTGTCTTGTCACCAGTGACATCTCTACACTTCTGTTTACTTAAAACACTGTAGCTTGTTATGTACTATGCAACAAAACCGCATACTATTTCATGCTTGTATGAGTGAGAAGTAGACTTTACACCGTTCTGATCGGCCGATAATTCGCCTTTGTCATAATCCGCCGATCGTCATTTATCGACAAAAGACATTTACTCCACACCGCCGTCATGTACAGTATATTCAAATCAAAAAGCTAGTTTATTTTTAGCCTTGTCGCCTGTCGTTTGACGTAGTACTGTAAATATCTGACCACCAATAATAATACGTAATGCCCAGATCAGACTACGACAAATTTGGTCTTTCACAATTGTCAGACGACTGCAATAAAATCTTGTTCCGATACCACCGCATCCCTCTTTTCACCATCACTGGGCTTCATCTTGTCAACTCAAACGCGACCGGATACACTCGTTACCATAGCGAAGACAACAATAATGGATCACGCCGTGTGTTTATAAGAAGAAAGAGAGGAAAATGTGTGTTGCTGGTCACCGGTGCTCGGGAGAGGAGGTTCTTTTAAGGCTTGCTTGCGGTATGTTTACGTACTTTTAATACGATACCGCTCGCAAGCAGGCAACAAAACGTTATGTAGCCTAGCAAGCTAGTGCTAGCCGTAACGGTTTGCAAACATGCAGGCGTTCTGTCGAATCATGCTCTGTTTTGGTGTGTGTGAAGTAATTTAATTACAGTAAGTTAGCACCCATTATTTCTGTCATCTTGTAATGTTGGTTTGACCTGAGTACCAAGATGGTGCCTACCAGTGTGGTCGCCTCGGTTACGCGCTCTCTAGTATTGTTTTTTGGAGACATTACACGACTCACTTAAACAAGAGGAGACTTGCTAACCATCAAGGAGGCTACTCCGGAGTTTCTTTCACCAACTTTCGCAATTCCGCTCAGTTTTTTCCCTGAGTTACTCATCGGAGCGGCGTCTGCGGTCTTTGGCGCATGGAAGCGGCACCACAGAGGGAAGCGAGCCGGCATCCAGGTGAAACTCACTCAGGATACAGATTGGCGTTCCCGTCGATCCACCTCGCGAATGTACGCTCCCTACCCAACAAAATGGACGAGCTTCATCTTCTGATAAAGACCAGTAAAGACTTCGGACGTTCCGCCGCCATGTGCTTTACGGAGACCTGGCTTTGTGACGCTGTACCCTATGGCGCAGTCTTGCTTTCCGGCTTCCATCTTCACTGAGCAGACCGCGACATGGAATCATTGGGGAAAACAAAAGTCGGCGGGATATGCTTCTATAGCAACGAAAAATGGTGTACGGACGTCACTGATCTCAGCACACACTGCAGCGCGCATTTGGAGTCACTGTTTTTGAACTGTAAGCCATTCTACTCGCCGCGTGAGTTCGCATCATTCATTCTCTCTGGCGCCTACGTTCCGCCTCAAGCTAACACGAATGCCGCACTGCTAATGCTCGCCGAACAAGTCAACGAAATTGGGAAAAAAAAACACCCGGACTCACCCCTCATTATTCTCAGGGACTTTAACAAAGCTAAACTCAACGACGAACTCCCTAAATACAAGCAGCACATCGACTGTCCTACCAGGGAAAATAACATTTTAGAACACTGCGATACTATGCTAAAAAACGCATACTGTGCCCAAATTTGTGCACCACTGGTCTCGTCTGATCACTGCTTAATTCACTTAATACCGACGTACAGGCAAGAACTTAAATGGGCGAAGCCTACAGTGAAAATAGTGAAAAATTGGACCAATGAAGCAAAGATGGAACTTCAAAGCTGTTGAGACTGCACAGACTGGAGTGTCTTTGAAAATTCAGCTGGCAGCCTGGATGAATATACGGACACTGTTGGTACACACACATCTTCACAGAAACCGATGTAGGATGTGACAAAGTCATTTCGCACATTCGACAACAACAAGCCGTGGTTCACTGCTAAACTTACGCAGCTTTGCCAAGCTAAGGAGGACGCATATCAAAGTGGGGAGAGGGCCCTGTATAAGCGAGCTAGAAACCAGCTGACTAAAGAAATTAACATTGCAAAGAGGAACTATGCAGCAAAGTTGGAATAACAGTCTAGTGCTAACGACTCTAAATCAGTCTGGCATGCATTCCAATCGCTGACAAATTAAAAGCGACGATCCCCACAAGCTGAGAACAATAGCACACAAGCCAACGACTTGAACACCTTCTACTGCAGATTTGAAAAGGACACTTTCACACCCCACACCCACCCAGCCACAGCACCGACTTCTGCGTTAACCATGCGCGAACAGGATGTGAGACGCATCTTAAAACAACAAAAGATTAACAAAGCAGCAGGCCCAGACCATGTGTCCCCATCCTGCCTCAAAGTCTGCGCAGACCAGCTCGCTCCAGTCTTCACTCAGATCTTCAATAGATCTCTGGAACGGTGCGAAGTACCATCCTGTTTCAAATGCTCCACCGTCAATGCTCCACCGTCATTCCAGTCCCCAAGAAACCTGCAATCTCGGGTCTAAATGACTTCAGGCCTGTCGCCTTGACATCTTTGGTCATGAAGTCCTTTGAACGTCTCGTGCTGGACCACCTCAAGAGCGTCACAGGCCCCATGCTGGACCCCCTGCAGTTTGCCTACCAAGCGAACAGGTCTGCGGATGATGCAGTCAACATGGGACTGCACTTCATCCTAGAACACCTCGACAGTGCAGGGACCTACGCGAGGATCCTGTTCGTGGACTCATCATCCCTGAACTCATTTTCATTCAAGCTTCTTCAGCTCAGCGTCTCACCTGCCATCTGCCAGTGGATTTACAGCTTCCTGACGGGCAGGACACAGCAGGTGAGGCTGGGAGAGTCCACCTCATCCACACGCAGCATCAGCACTGGGGCGCCCCAAGGTTGTGTCCTCGCTCCGCTGCTCTTCTCTCTACGCGAATGACTGCACCTCAACGCACCCGGCTGTCAAACTCCTGAAGTGTGCAGATGACACCACTGTCATCGGCCTCATCTAGGACGGTGACGAGTCTGCATATCGACAGGAAGCGGAGCGGCTGGAGCTGCGGTGCGGCCGACACAACCTGGAGCTGAACACGCTCAAGACTGTAGACATGATTGTGGATTTCAGGAGGCATCCTTCGCCACAGCTGCCCCTCACGCTGTCCGGCTGCCTTGTCTCAACCGTAGAGACCTTCAAATTCCTGGGAATTACAGTCTCTCAGGACCTGAAGTGGGCGACCAACATCAACTCCGTCCTCAAAAAGGCCCAGCAGAGGATGTACTTTTGTATTACACAAAATGTAATGTCTTTGTTACGGCAATAATTCAAATTTGCATGTCACAATGAATTGTGGGAACTGCGTGGCTTTATCGTCATTATGCTAGCCAGCGGCTCGTCCAAACTGCAGCTTCTCTAATGTCGACAAAACTTGCTGCTTTCCGCTACTAAGGTGCAATGCTTGTTGTGACGCCCCAGCTATCTACGAGCTACAACTAATGCGGCCAAATAAGATGCTGAGCCGTGGAGGCGAATGCGGCTAAATACGATGCCGAGCTGCCGAGGCGAAACTGTGCGCATTGCGTCCGTTGTCAACGCAGCGTCCCTAATCATCGCCTCCATAACCGTGAATAAACTACATTTATTTATCTACAATTATCCTTTTCACGAAGGACGGAGGGAGTATAAGACAGCAGACAGACGGCGGGAAAGCGAGTTGCTAAGCTGTTGTGAGCTGAAGTCGCAAAATAAGTGATACATAAATGTGGGACAGTACACTTGCCACATTGGTCTGGCTGGAACCACTTTATAGCGGAGATTAGCAAATTGTGAGGATCAAAATACAGTAGCATGCAAATTAGTGTCGATAGAAGGAAATACTGAAATGTACTGTACGATAATGCTAGACAGCGACATAAACACAAGGACTGGAAATCCAAACTGAACACGTCACCACTGCGACGTCATTTGAGAAAATGGGCCTATAATTATGAAAGTACAATTAATATAACAAATATTTAGAGTAAACTGTATAAGGTAATGGCGCCACGGTGGGCGACTAATTAGCACATTTGCCTCACAGTTCTGAAGACCCGGGTTCAAATCCAGCCTTACCTGTGTGGAATTTGCATGTTCTCCCCTTGCCTGTGTGAGTTTTCTCCGGGTAATCCGGTTTCCTCCCACATCCCAAAAACATGCATGATAGATTAATTGAAGCCTCTAAATTGCCCGTAGGTGTGAATGTGAGTGCGAATGGTTGGTTGTTTATATGTGCCCTGCTATTGGTTGGCGACCAGTTCAGGGTGTACCCCGCCTTTTGACCAGAGTCAGCTGGGATAGGCTCCAGCACGCCCGCGACCCTAGCGAGGATAAGTGGTGCGGAAGATGAATGAATGAATGCATAAAATAACCTTTATTGGTCCCACAATGGGAAATTTGTATCATTTCAGCAGTAATTTTGGGGACAGGAAATGCAAAAAGAGTTTTCAAGAGAAGACATTTGGCTGCAAATACTTCCACCATTACAAGATTGATGCAATAAATACAGCAAAATAACAAATATTGAATCCACAATTTATTAACTATAACAATTATAAGGTAATTATTATTTGGTGAAACTGAACATTATGCATAATAATTATTATTTTTTATCCTACCACAAAACACACTGCAATAATTGGTCCATGGTAATGTTCTTAATAATAATTTTTAAAAATCTGGAAGTGAATTTCTATAGGTTGACAGCTTTGCAGTCATAGCCATAAATGCAATTTTACTTACGGTTGGCATAGTTTCATAAATAATAATTGGATTAATTTTATAATAATAGTTTGATTAACTTTTATATTTTAATTAATGGAAAGCATTTTGTGTCGAATTCTCTGCATGCGCTTAAAAATGCAATTTGATTAATACGGTGTTTTTTCGGTTTTCAGCCTAAGGCTCCCCAGTTTCAGTCAAGAATTTTCATTTCGGTACGTCACTAAAAATAAGTGAATTAAACTTTGTTATTTTGCACACTATAAGTATAATTTGTGTTTATTATTTATAGAGATTCTTTTTCATGCTTTCATGCTTCTCATTTATTTTTTATTCTATTCAAATGTAGAATATGCTTAAGCAGTGGTTATGTTACATTTAAAAGTGTTTTTGTGACTGGTTTTATTGAAGTTATTTTTCAGGATTTCCTAATATCATTTTTATTAATTTTATTATTGTACATTCTTATTTTTATATTACCCGTTGTTTAACAATAAATGGGTCCATTTTTCTCGTACCTACTGTTGCTGATTGTTGTTCTCTGTTTGAGTGATATTACTTGATCAAGCCTTTAGCACTCCATACTACAAAATAAGTATGAACAGTAATTGCTGATATAAGATCGGACTGATATTGGTATCGGCCAAAATTCAAGGCTGCAATATCTGTATCGGATCGGAAGTGAAAAAGTTGGATAGGGACAACCCTAGTGAATAGCCACAGTCAGTCAAGTCATGATTTTTGAAGGGGTGGCATTACTTTTTCACACAAGGTCAGGTAGCCTTGAATATTTTTCCCTTAATAAATAAAATCACTATTTAGAAATTGCATTTTATGTTTACTTGGGTTATCTTTGTCTGACATCTTAAACATTGAAGTGGGGAACGATGCAAAAATAGAAGAATTTGAGAAGGGAGACAATACTTTATGGCACTGTATACACATAGAAACTGATGAATTGCTGGCGCAGTTGAATACATTTTTGTTTCAATGTGTGATTGCAGATAAAATGCAAAGAGAAGAAAGCTCTGGAGATGAGAGCCACTCTTGTACAATCTCTGATGTTACAAATTCAAATGTGACCATTCCATGCCAGTGTCTGTGCCATAGCAAAGTCAGATGGGCCTCAAATGCCACATTGACCAAAGCTCCTGTTGTTGACCTTACAGTTAAAGAGATGTCAGAACAGCTGCATACCGGATATCAGACCAGTAAGTATCTTATCTATGTTCAAGTCAATTGTTTGAAGAAACTATAATAATGTATATTAATGTATATAAACACAACACAATAATTAAGGACGTGTGTTTGGTAGATTTATTGTGTCATGCTTCTTCAATATATTTTACACCGTTGGAAAACCTGTTTGTTTCCCTTTTTATTTTGTGCCACATATGTAAAGAATATGCATTTGCGATATGAGCAGCGGAGATGAGTATGTGCGCCCATGCCAATTTTGTGAAATCCTCTCTGCCAAGGCCAAACAGCTTTTGTTGCCATCGACTCTTGTTTTCAGCCATTCAGGCACCTGATTGACAACACCTTTTGAGCATGGGTCCTTCTACAGTGGTCAATAGGTGTCTGCTCCAAGAATTGGCATGCTGCATTTGACTGATGTGTTTAGGGGCCTCACGATAGGGCGACTTTAAACTGGGGTTTTGCAAAACCAAGTTGCAGCATTGTTTGATATGAGCCCTAGTACCAGCTCCACACTGAAGGCCAAGTTCCCTCTGATGGGGGGATGTCAGAGATAGGCGGTAAGTGGGTGTCCTAAGAAGACAGCGCCCCAAGAAGTCAGTTTCCTCACCCGGTCAGTATTTCGGTACCGTAGACTGTCTTCAACAGTTTTGCAGTCAAGGTTTGCAGGACGATGTGGCCAAGGGTTCACTGCCAATTATCCGAAACAGCACACAATCTCCGGTCTTAGGGCTGCCAGGAGTCCTGCCATGACATCCCATCACTGTCAGGTCCGTTTGCACAGGTGACGGCAACGTGCACTGGAACCTAAATATGTGATGGCACATTATGTTGAGCAAATGCAAAAAAAAATAATAAAAAAAAGCAATGACAATCCCATATCTCTACAGTCTGAGACCAAACTCTACCCTCCAAGATGACAACGCCTGCCTCCAAAGAGCAGGGTTTATCAGAGACTTCCTCCAAAATTTTGGATTGGTGACGAGGGAATGGTCTTACCTTAACCCCATTGTACCATTGCGGGATCTTGGACATACTGTTCGTGCCAGAGTGATCAACACAACCACGATTTGCAAGAGAATACTGGTTGAAGAATGGGATGTGTGTAACCAGACAGGTGACAAGCATGAACAGGAGGTGCCAGGCTGTTTTGGCTGTGTCTGGTTCATTTACACGCTACTGACTAAGGCTCCTGATTGTTAAATGAATAAATTGTTAAATTGCCAATATGTCTTGTTTATTCAAACTTCCGACTTCAACTTCAGAATACAGATAAACACATGCATGTCTGTGGTTTTGCTTTGTCTTTAATTGGAAAACATTTTTGCTGTCTTTTAAAATTATATTAGAGAGAGAACCTGTTGAGGAAATGGGGGGGACGAGAGTCAAATTACTCGAGTTTACTCATTGCCACTTTTATGACTTGCAACTTGCTTGCCAAATACTTCAGACTTTCACTTTGACTGAGTCGCCAAGAGACTTGACTTTGACTTGAACTTCATAATTCGACATGTCGTCTCGTTTAGAAAATCTGGAATTTTTTCAATTCAACCTTATCCAGGTAAGGTATTTGTAATGCCAACCTGGCTGCAGACAGCAGAGTAAAACAAAGCGAAATCGAAGCAAATACATACACAAACTGTACAATGTAATATAGTAACAAGTTAAATTGTGTTGCCATTGTCTGACCAAGATACGGCAAGATCTCATGGCAGTGGTCTGACACGGTGCAATTGTGAAAGACCAAATTTGTTTTATGGCGTGATCCAGGCATTAGCAGTTAGCACTGCTCATCCTCATGATATTGTTGCTTATTTACTGCAATGGATACTTAGATTGGTGACTACGCAAGCGTGAAATGCTAGTTCCTCGGCGGCTTTTCCCCCACTTTTCACTTCTCAATATTCACAATATTATGTTAGCCAAAAATTAGAGCGGGAAAGAGATTATCGATTGTTATAGTACTCTTACCAGGTTGCCATTCAACAGCGACAATGCAAGATACACACATTCCACAGTATATTTATCAAATATACTCTCTTCATTTGTGTCTTTCAGCCAAGTCAGTTCCTGGAAAAAGGTTACTCTCTGAACTGGGTGACACAATCCAGCTTTCCAACAACACTGACCATGACAAAGCAGATTTCCAGCCTGAGAGGAAACTCATTCGCACTGCTGTAACCAAGGTAGCGTTAGTATATATATTTTTTTTAAATTACACTGTTACCTTACATTTACAGCATGTTCAGTTACTGACTCAGAACGCTATTTTGGCTCCTGCAGCCTTTTGGTTGTGCCTGATTTTGTTCTGTAATTTTATCAGACCCTTTGTTTATTTTTCTTTTATGTAAGTATACCTGGTGATTGTTGTGCACCAACTCGGGGAGTGACTGGTTAAGTTACAAATACATAGAGGCACAACGTCCGGTATTTTGGACTTAAACGAGATCCTTACATAAAGAGTGTCATGAAAAACTGTTTGCCCTTTTCAAATTCTTCATTTTTTGCAGTTTCCCCACTTTTACATTTAAGAACATAAAACAAATGTAAATATCAGACAAAGATTACCCAAGTGCAGTTGACAAAACAAGACCAAATGCAGTTTTGAAATGGTTTATTTATTGAGGGTAAGAGAACTTCCAAAGCTATGTGACCCTGTGTGAAAACGTAATTGCCCCCCTGTTGATGAGGGTGGCCCAACCAGGTTTCAAAGATTCATAACTTTCTCAGTATTTATCACAGGAAAATGACACTTAGATAAAATCGTCTATTAATGATCAGTCTGATAATGCTAGTGCTTATGTCACTGAATCTTTGAAATTTGCCACACATACCTACTTTAAGTACTACTCTCTTTATCCTCTGGCTGGAGCTCCTCCTGCACCATACTGAGTCGGCTTAAATGCATTGCCTGTTTTGAAAATGATTGCTCATTTGCTCTAAGATACCTTATATAATTCAACATCATGAATTTGTAGCTGTTTTATTGTTACTTACACACCGACGGTGGCTTGCGAAAGTATTCTTACACCACTTTTTGTCACGTAAATTGATTTATTGTATTGGGAATTTTTGGGTGATAGACTAACACAAAGTGGCACATCATTGTCAAGTGAAAGTAAAATATGTGGTTTTCAAGTGTTGCCACAGATTCTAAATGGGATTTAGCTCTTTACTATGACACACTTTTTATTTAGGTGTGTCATAGTAAAGGGGGCTGAATACTTATGCATACCACAATTTTAAGATTACAGATTATTTAAAAAAAAAAAAAAAATTAAAAATCTTATTATTTTTCTTCTCACAATTATGTGCCACTTTGTGTTTGTCTATCAGATGAAGTCCCAAATAAGATTAACCTACCTTTGTGGTATGTGGAAAAAATGAGGATACATTCAACGGCTATACTGTAAATCCTTTTGCAAGCCAGTCTGGTCCTGCATTTCTGATAGTTTGACACTTATTCTTCAGATGAGTAAAACACAAGGTCTGTTGTAGGGAGTTGTATTTTCAGAAGACGTGCCAGAGCTGGAAAATCACCCTACAAGCCCTCAGAGTTCAATTATGGAGTCAAAAGTCCATGGAGCTGGATTATTGTCCTCGTGCCTTGTGAGTATAGATGGGGTAAATGCCCCACCAGCCATATTACATTTTATTGATTTCTTTTAAGATGGGCAAAAATGTCATCTTCATTTGGAATGAAGTTAAGACAAATATTTTTCTCATATAAACTAGAGATGACACATGACATTTGCATGTCACAATTATCATGACCACGTGTCGTGGTCAGTATTGTGTCAATTACTTGAATTAATTAGTTATAGTTAGTAATTAATATATATATATATATATATATATAACATATATGACCACATATATGTACATTTGTGTGCATACGTTTACATACCCAGGCAGAATTTGTGAATGTTTTTTTTTTAATTGAATTTTTTTTTTTTTAATATATATATATATATATATATATATATATATATATATATACACGACTGATGACTGAACAACAACCAACATTCATTTCTTTATGGTTGTTTTGTTTAATGTTAATGCTTTTCTGAAATGCTTGACAATTTAATTTGAATCCCATTAAAATAAAATTCAATGTTTCAGAATTGTACATATCTTACAAATTCTGCCTGGGTAATCAAACAAATGAGCACAACTGTGTGTTTTCTCATTTACGAAATAAAAGTAGGCCTTTGAATTTCAAAATGAGAGCAAGTAAATAGAAACCATTTAGTGTTCAATTAAAGTGCTTAACTTCAGAATAATTATTTGAAAAAAGCTAACAAAATACAGATAATACTTTGCAGGTTTTTCCAAAGTATTCATAAAAAAAAAAATAATAATTTTTTAAAGTACAGCCATATCGGCAGCCATATTGCGGAAAGACGCGTCGTTTCATGTTGATGCGCGTGAGAGAAGGTTTCCCTGCATGCCAAACAAAGAGATGAGTTGACTCAGAGGCTTTGTACATCCCTGTACTGTACGGGCACTCATACAAGGTGCGTGATTGGCTCCCGGCGCGACATCGACCAATGAGAGCATGAGTGGATTTATCCTGCGAACTGATTGGCTGCGCATCATCGCAGCCTCACCCAGCATCTTCCGTTGTTGTGTCTCGCCAGTCTCGTCCACGCTGTTCTGTTCGCAATAATGTTTTTGTTTGAGCGATCATTTTTTTGATTAGTTCAGCAAGCCCTTACATTGCCGCCTAAGCGCTGTGCCCCTGTGAAAGTTTCCTCCAGGGGACCCAAGAGGAAGAAGATGATGACCATCAGCGAAAAAGTGAAACTTTTAGATTTGATCAAAGAGGGCAGAAGTTATGCAGCTGTGGCACGCCATTATGGCGTGAATGAATCTACAGTGCGGTACATAAAGAAAGAGGAAGCAAACATCCGCAAAACTGCTTCAATAACCTTCAATAAGGAAGCGAAACGTGTGATAACTCCGTGTAATAAGAGAATTGTGAAAATGGAAGCAGCATTGGCATTGCGGATTGCAGGGAAAATACTGAGTTTGGAGACTAATATTATCAGGACAAAGTCAATGTTAATTACTGTATAAGGTTTGATAATGAAATATTTCAGTAAATACGTGTACTGTTGTAATCTTTGTCTCAAATATGTAAAATATAAACACTCTTTACATATTTTAAACATTCTGGTACCCACATACATGAAAATTCCTGATGGGGGGGGCAAATCCTGCTTTGCGGTTTTTCACCTTTCGCAGGGGGTTCTGGTCCCTATTAACCGCGGAAAAACGAGGGAACACTGTACTTCGTTTTGATCGTATGGGTAGAAGCAAAATCATGCATTGTAAAAATGCATTATACATAGGTAGAAGGGTTTTCCAGAATTTTGAGGTCCACTTTGGGGGTGCGTTTTATACATGGGTGTGCATTATACACAAGAAATTACAGTAATTCCTTTGAGTTCATACGAAGGTCGAATACTAATCAATGCATTGTGGCCTGTCTAGCTACTAAATCCATTGCCGCACTGTCAAATTTGATCCCCCCCCCAGATTCTTGGTCATTGGGTCAGGTCCGCAGAAAAATTTCTTTGTTGGGGGAAACATTAAAATGGCCGGGAGGAGGACTTTTAACTAGGTCACCAGCTCTTGGGGGTGCTGTCGACCAATGTATTTTTAAAGGGCGTATTCGTTACAGGGACCCACCCTGATGTATCTTTTTTTTTTTTGTACTCTAATTCATTATTTTCTTTTTCTTCAAATTTTATTTCAGTCCCCTGAATCATGCATCCAGTGCCCATGTGCATCAGCCAAGGACACTGTGAAGGATAAAGATGCCAAAAGGAAGATCCCCAAGATTTACTTTGGCACACGCACACACAAACAAATAACTCAAATTGTTCATGAGATGAAGCGTACTGCATACTCCACTGCTCCAATGACCATATTATCCAGCAGAGATCATACCTGTATCAACCCAGATGTGGCGCCTCACTCCAACCGGAATGAACTCTGCAAGGATCTACTCACGGCCAAAGATGTGAGATCTCACCAGCACCCCATACACATAACAGCCATCTTTTCAATTATTATATGTAAGCGGGCTTTCCATTACCACCTGAGCTCAGTGGGAGTCTCTACAATAGTAGAAGTGAACATGTATGTGTATGCACACACAGGTTTGGGTAGGTGATAGTGTTACCTCCTTTGATACAGTTGTAGTATAGACAATACAAGCCTTGGTCCGTAGACTTGATTACTTAAACCTTGTCAAATAATATAAATAATACAACAACAACAACCTCCATCCATCCATTTTCTGAGCCGCTTCTCCTCACTAGGGTCGCGGGCGTGCTGGAGCCTATCCCTGCTATCATCGGGCAGAAGGCTGGGTACACCCTGAACTGGTTGCCAACCAATCGCAGGGCACATACAAACAAACAAACAACCATTCGCACTCACATTCACACCTACGGGCAATTTAGAGTCTCCAATTCATGCATGTTTTTGGGATGTGGTAGGAGAAAACCCACGCAGGCACGGGGAGAACATGCAAACTCCACACAGGCGGAGCCGGGGATTGAACCCGGGTCCTCAGAACTGTGAGGCTGACGCTCTAACCGGTCGCCCACCGTGCCGCCACAACAACAACTAGTTGATAATGTAAAAAAAGCTCATAGTCCATTCGGGAACCTTTTTGGCAAAGAGAGCCATGTAAGCCACATATTTTAAAATGTATTTCTGTGAAACCCATATTTTTTAACCCTGAATACAACTAACAGCTTGCATTTTTAAGCAAGATCAACAATTTTAGAATATGTCTCCGAATATATTCTTTTTAACAACATTATTATACTGTAGCTAACCAATAATAAATATTTCTTCATCATTAATGCGACTTTGGTTCTGCACGGTTTTGCTGATGGCTATTTAGTCTGGTTGATACAAGGTGAGGTTAAGCTTAATGCAGGCGTTGAGGCTTCCATCCGTTAAACGTGATCGTAGGTTGGTCTAGATCTTTTATAGATGTGAGAACGACTGCTTACATGCATACGTAGTGACAAACATGGTCAATACAGCAATACTCACGCTGTAGTGTGTGGTATGTGACAAGAAGCATGTTCTAGGTTTTGACAATCAGCTGGTCTGCGGGTTGATGTTTTTTCATTTCTGTCCACTTGTTTGTTAGCCAACTCTGCTTAGTGTTGTGCAAGTCAATTTAGAATGGAATGATAACTTGGGAAGGGTCTATTTTCATGAAGAAGCGCAACAAATCCAGAGTTTATCCATTGTTAGACTTTTTTGTAATTGTATCGCAAGCTCAATGAAAGACTTTTTGGCAAAACAGCAAGATTTTCCTCATGCAGTGTCGACCGGTTAGGCTTTCATCCATCCGTCCGTCCATCCATCCATCCATCCATTCATTCATTTTCTTTCGCTTATCCCTGGTGGGGTCGCGGAGGGGCAGCAGCTTAAGAAGGGAAGCCCAGACTTCCCTCTCCCCAGCCACGTCGTCCAGCTCTTCCAGGGGGATCCTGTGGCATTCCCCCTGTGCCAAACTTGGCCTTACCTCAGCACCTTCTTTACCACGACAGACCAATGGAGTATCCGCATCACTTCAGATGTTGCACCGCTCTCCTGCTCCTTTCTTCCCTCACTTGTGAGCAAGACCCTGAGATACTTGAACTCCTCCACTTGAGACAGGATCTCTTCCTCGACCCGGAGAGGGCACGCCATGCTTCTCCGACTGAGGACCATGGCCTCAAATTTGGAGGTACGGATTTTCATCCAAGCTGCTTCACACTCTGCTACATCCTCTGCTGGGCCTTTTTAAGGATGGAGTTGATGTTGGTCTCCCACTTCAGAAGAGAAGAAGAAGAAGAATCACCTTTTATTGTCATAAACATGCATGCATGCAGACGAAATTTGTTTTCTGCATTTAACCCATCACAGTAAACACATACACATGTTAGTGGAACACACTGGAGCAGGGGGCAGCTGAAGCGCCTGGGGAGCATTTTGGGGTATCAGTGTCTTGCGAGTCCGGGGCATATTGGCGGATGGTCCAGTCGGGGTCTTGAACCCACGGTGGCAGGCGACGATTTTAACCATTTGGCCACGACTGCCCAGGTCCTGAAAGACTGTAATTCCCAGGAACTTGAAGGCCTCGACGGTTGTCACAGGGCAGTTGGACAGTGTGAGGAGCAGCTGTGGCAAAGGATGCCAAAGTCCATGATCATCTCTACAGTCGTGAGCGTGTTCAGCTCCAGGTTGTGTCGGGCACACCAAAGTTCCAACCACTCCACTTCCTGTTGATATGAAGACTTTGATGAGGCCGATGACTGTGGTGTCGTCTGCAAGCTTCAGGAATTTGACAACTGGGTGTGCTTAGGTGCAGTCGTTCGTGTAGAGAGAGGAGAGCAGCAGAGAGAAGACAGATCCTTGGGCACCCCGGTGCTGATGGTGCGTGGGGATGAGGTGGTGTCCCGCAGCCTCACCTGCTGTGTCCTGCCCGTCGGGAAGCTGTGAATCTACCGGCAGATGGCAGGTGAGACGCTGAGTTGGAGAAGCTTGGAGGAGAGGCGTTTCAGGGGAGATGGTGTTGAACACAGAGCTGAAATCCACAAACAGGATCCTCGCGTAGGTCCCTGCGCCGTCGAGGTGTTCTAGGATGAAGCGCGATCCCATGTTGACCACATAATCCACAGACCTGTTTGATCAGTAGGCAAACTGCAGGGGGTCCAGGAGTGGTTCTGTGACGCTCTTGAGGTGGTCCAGTACGATGCGTTTCATGAACACAGATGTCCTGGCGACAATCCTGTAGTTATTCAGACCAGAGATTGTAGATTTCTTGGGGACTGGGATGATGGTGGAGCGTTTGAAACAGGATGGTACTTCAGACAGTTCCAGAGATCTATTGATCTGTGTGAAGACTGGAGCCAGCGAGTCCACACAGACTTTGAGGCACGATGGGGCCCGCCGTTGTGTTGAACGCTTGACAAAAAACTAGCAAGGTTAGCCTAAAAATTGACCCTTATCCACGCTCCCAAATGTAAAATGTTATTAATTAAAAACAAAGGTTAAATGTAAAAGCGTAGGTAATAAATGAGAAAAGTGGTACGAGTCAGTCTTCTCAGGCATGTACTGTGTGTTATGACTCACGTCACAGACAAGATTATCTTGCATGGTGGTGAGTGATAAAACTGGACATTTTATAGTGGCCTTTTATTATGGGCAGCCGAAGGCACACTTGTGCAATAATCATGCTGTTTATTCAGAATCTTAATATGCCACACCTGTGAGGTCAAAGGAATATCTTGGCAAAGGGTAAGTGCTCACTAACAGATTTAGACAGATCTGGGAAGAATCTTTGAGAGAAATGAGCCTTTTGTGTACAAAGGGGGAAAAAAGAAGTGTTGAGTTCAGCTTATTAAAAATGTGAGCAAAACCAAGTGTCTTTGTACTTTTAAGTATATGTATTTGGGGACACAATTATTGCGCAGACATAACCACAACATGGCATGAAATATAAGACTATTTCAATACAATGAGTTCCACGACTGATAAGACAGAGGCTCTATGCTCAAGGTGGGAGGGAGAATACTGTATTAAGAGTAAGGACAACCCCAATTCCAATGAAGTGGTGTCCTCAGTTTATTGAATGTTGTTAAAAGAAAAGGTGATGCAACACAGTGGTAAACATGACCCTGTCCCAGATTTTTTAGAACGTGTTGCAGCCATAAAATTCTACGTTAATGATTATTTGCTAAAAACAATTAAGTTTATCAGTTTGAACATTAAATATCTTTTCTTTGTACCGTATTCAATTAATTATAGGTTGAACATTATTTTCAAATCATTGTATTCTGTTTTTATTTATGTTTAACACAACCTCCCAACTTCATTGGAATTAGGGTTGTAAGTAAGTTATGTCTCAAGCTGTGCCAATTAAAAAATATAATTCGATGTGAATGTCTTACTACTTACTTACCCATATCACAAAATTGTTTTTACATCTTAGGCAAGATCATGCCGTTACTTCCATGCAGTACAGAAAATGGCCAACCACAACACTCTGCAGTTGATCCATGGAATGTGCCAAGCTTGGGACATTGAGGATCTGGTTTCATTGGGCAAACGGCTTCGCTCATGTTCATACTATGCTGCTCGTGAACTCATGCAAGGCTCCTACATCATCTTCTGTCCATATAACTACCTGTTAGATCCAGTGATCAGAGAAAGTGTGAGTAGATGTTTGGAAATTGAGATGTTACTATTCCATGCGCAATGTTTAAGCGTGAAATATGCAAGTTTTCAAAATGCGAGCAAGATTTGTGTAGCCTCATTTCAGTCCCCACCCCCACCGCCTCACGTGTCTGCCCAAAGAAACGCTCCCAGCTCACTCAACGAAAAAGAACCAGGAAGAGAGCACGGTCATCCTGCTCGCCTGGCCTCTTCAGAGTGGACCACTAGAACGCAACGTTACACAAAATTTTACTGATATGGTTTGCTAATTTTCTGGGAATGTACAATCATAAATATGAGAGCTGATCAACTTACTTGACGACTCAGTGATAATGGTGACGTGACATACAGTATACAGCGGCTGAAATAAGTACTTATGAGATCATAATTTTTCTCACTAAATATGTTTCCAAAGGTGCTATTGACATGAAATCACCTGATGTTGGGAATAACCCAAGTACGGTATTTTCACGACCATAAGGCGCACCGTATTAAAAGGTGCAGTCTCATTTACGGGGCCTATTTCTGTATTTAACACACACGTAAGGCGCACCGTATTATTGGGCGCAGGCATGGTAAAACATACGCTAGCTTAAAACATACGGGAGCACGCGTGCACGCTAAAACAATGTTTTTAAAAAGGCAGCAGGAGCTAAACTGAGTTCGGTTGTATTTTATGGAAGTATTTAACAATGTACCCACGTTATTTTTTTTTATCAATCCTCATCCACAAATCCATCAAAGTCCTCATCTTCTGTATCCAAAATGAACAGCCGGGCAAGTTCTCAATCAAACACGGCAGGTTCCCTCTCGTCATTGTCGGAGTTGGTCTCGTTGCCGTGCGGCTCCTCAGAAATGATGCCGGCTTTTGCGAAAGCTCGAAGAACAGTGCAAGCAGACACGTGAGCCCAAGTATCCACAATCCATTCACAAATTGTGGCGTAACTCGCCCGGCGCTGCCGCCTAGTCTTAGTATCTGTCATCCATCGCTCCCACGCCGCTCGCAACTTCACTTTGAACGCCCTGTTTACACGGATGTCCAGCGGTTCGTCAAGCCTCCCAGAATGATGGCAAGCTCCAAGTTATTGCACTCAGTCGAAAAGTGACTGTAGAGACGCTTCTCCCGGCTGTTCTTTGCTCATTAATCCATTGCTCGAGTTGGTCATCCAACTCGGGCCACTTCGCCTTGTTTCCGCATTTTGTTTTTCTTTTTTTTCCACGGAAACTCAGCTTTGTCTTCTTGACTTGGCGAAGCTCGTTTTCCTGCTTCCTCCACTTGCGAACCATGGATTCGTTGATCTTGAATTCTCTCGCGGCTGCTCGATTCCCATGTTCCTCTGTCTAACTAATAGCTTGCAGTTTAAACTGTGCTTCATAAGCGTGTCTCTTCGTTGGTGCCATTTTCGGGGGTCCTTAGCCAAACCAATGCACATACCGGAACTATATACCTACTGGGGGCGTGTCTTTAGCCTCCTCTATCACGCGCACCCTTCCCCCTTTACGTCCGCATGCTGTCCTCAGTCACAGATTTTGGAACTCGGTGCACACATAAGGTTCGCCGCATTATAAGGCCCCCCGTCCATTTTGGAGAAAATTCAATACTTTTAAGTGCGCCTTATGGCCGTGAAAGTACGGTAATCCATACATACAACGAAAGTAGAACAAATAAGATCAGGAATTAAGTTGTGTGTAATAATGTGAAATGACACAGGGAAAAAGTATTGAACACATGAAGAAAAGGAGGTGCAAAAAAGTCATGGAAAGCCAAGACAACACCTAAAATCTATCAATAATCAAACAGCAATCCAGCCCCTTGTCAGTGCAAATTAATATCAGCTGGTTCAGTCCTAATTGATGGCCTACATAAAGGTCTCATTGCCAAGGTGTGAGTCAAGACACATCTCATGATGGGTAAGAGCTAAGCGCTTCCTCAAGACCATCGCTAAGTAATTGTTGCAAAATATAATGATGGCATTGGTTACAGGCACATATCTAAACTTCTGAATGTTCCAGTGAGCACGATTGGGCCCATAATATGTAAGTGAAAAGCCAATCATACCACCATAAATTTGCCTTGATCAGGTGCTACTCGCAAGATTTCTGACAGAGTAGTGCAAAGAATAATCAGAATAGTTGACCAAGAGCCAAGGACCACCTGTGGAGAGCTTCAAAAAGACATGGAATTAGCAGGTACTGTTGTCACAAGGAAAACGGTGAGTAATGCACTCCGCCGCCATGGCCTGTATGCACGCGCATCACTTAAGACCCCATTGCTGGGGAAAAAAAAAGCATGTCAAAGCTCGTTTAAAGTTTGCTGAACATTTGGACAAGCCAGTGAAATACTAGGAGGCTATAGTTGAACTCTGTTGATGCCATCATGCACACCACGTTTGGAGGAGAAATGGCACTACACATCACCTTAAGAGCACCATACCAACAGTGAAATTCGGAGGTGGGACCATGATGGTGTGGGGCTGCTTTTCAGCAAATGGAACTGGAAAACTTCACATTATTGAAGGAAGGATGAATCAGAATCATCTTTATTTGCCAAGTATGCCCAAAAAACAAACAAGGAATTTGTCTCCGGTAGTTGGAGCCGCTCTAGTACGACAAGACAGTCAATTGACAGAGAACACTTTTGAGACATAAAGAAATTGAGAAAAACAGTCATTGAATAAAGGGTTGCTAGTTATCATTCTTGAAAAAATCTGTTGCCATCTACGAGGATGATGAAAATTGAACGAAGGTGGACATTTTAGCAGGATAATGATCCAAAACATACTGCCAAGGAAACTCTCAATTGGGCTCAAAGAAAAAAAATAATGCTGCTAGAATGGCCCAGCCAATCACCTGACTTGCATCCAATTGAAAATGTATGGAAAGAACTGAAACTCAAGGTACATAAAAGAAGCCAATGGAACTTTCAAGATTTGAAGACTGCTTGTGTAGAGGAATGGGGCAAAATCACACCAGAGCAATGCATGCAACTAGTTTCTCCATACAGAAGATTTTTGTACAAAGTATTCAATAAATACCAGTTGGCATGCTCAATACTTTTCCCCTGTGTCATTTCACATTATTATAGACAACTTAATTTTTGAGCTTATTTGTTCTACTTTCTTTGTATGTATGGATTACTTGGGTTGTTCCCAACATCTGGTAAAATCTTCATCAATAGCACCTTTGGAAATATATTTATTGAGAAAAATGGTGACGTTAAATACTTGTTTCAGCCGCTGTATATTTTTAAGTACATGCGCTGTGGCAGAATTGCAGTTCTTGTCATAATAAATTGTACAATATTCTTTGATTCATGATGATTTGAATTATTATATTATTATCGGCTTTTTTTTTTTTTTTTTTTTTAATGCACCACCGAGTCACCACCGATTAATTTGTTGCCCTACTGTCAGGTCATAGTAACAGTATTAACCGATGGAAAAAAAAGTGTTGTTGTAAACTCCAGCTTTAATGCATGTGCGAAGTAAATAAAGTACCGTAATTTCCCGTTTATAATGCACATCCGCCCCCCCCACCCCAAAAAAAAGTAAAAATGTCAATGGTGCGCATTATACATGGGTAAAGGAGAAAAAAAAAAAAACTTTTATAAATAGATGCCGCCATCAAGAGGGTATGAAAAAGCTGCACACTTTCATTCCAATATGCCACCGCCCCCTGGAGGTTATGAAAAAGGTGTAGCCTACACTTTCATTCCAATATGACAGGGCTACATGTGACTGCATAATACGTATAGTTGTGCTCATAAGTTCACGTACCCTGGCAGAATTTGTGAAATATATGCTATTTGGGAAATATTGTTTTTTTAAATAGGACTGATGACTGAACAACAACCATCATTTTCTTTATGGTTATGTTTTGTTTTATGATCATGTTTTTATGAAATGCTTGACAGTTTAATTTGAATCCCATTAAAATAAAATTAAATGTGTTTCGCCTGGCCCTTAATGTTTTCTTTAAAGAATTGTACACGTTACAAATTCTGACTGGGTAATCAAACATATGAGCACAACTGCGTGTTTTGTCATTTACAAAATAAAAGTATGTCTGTGAATTTCAAAATAAGAGCAAGTAAATAAAAATAAAGCATGACTTCTTCAAATAAAGTGATTAACTTCAGAATAATTATTTGAAAAAAACCAAACAAAATACAGATACTTCATATTTTGATCATATGGGTAGAAGCAAAGTCATGCATTGTAAAAAATCATTATACATGGGTAGAAGGGTTTTCCAGAATTTTAGGTCAACTTTGGGGGTGCATATTATACATGGGTGCGCATTATAAACGAGAAATTACGGCAGCAGTATATGATTGGAAGCAAATACCGGTTATAGCAGCATCGTTTACAGTCAATATTTGACAGTCCCTAATCCAATTTTATGATGTCTACCAGATGGAGATTGATCTTGCAGGCCACATCTTGGTGCTGGATGAAGCCCATAATATTGAAGACTGTGCTAGGGAAAGTGCCAGCTTCATTTTAGACCACAATAGTTTGCTGATGTGCAGGGACGAGTTGGACAGCATGGTCAACAACAACATACGGAGGTTGAAACATGAGCCTCTGAGGGATTTTTGCTATTGTCTAGCCAAGTGAGTAACTTGGAAATGTGTTTATTTACGTCTCATGTCTCTAATCATTTGTGCACCTATTTTATTGTGATGCATTTTTGTCCTTGTAGCTGGATCCAGGAAAGCCAAAGCCTGATGTCTGATAGGGGATATGAAGAGGCATGTAAAATTTGGAGTGGAAAGGAAATACTGAGCATTTTTGACACCCTGGGTATTACTTCTGACAGCTTCCGGATGCTGAAGGTACGCTATTACTGTTGTACATACTGTACAGTTGAAACCAGTTTACTTACACAATATGAAAAGACGTAACCTTTTTTTCCTCACCGTCTGACATGAACTCAGATAAAATCTTTCGTGTTTTAGGTCAATTAGTATTACCAAAATTATTTGAGAATATTTTTACACGTTTCATTACTTTCTTCAAAGTAAGAAGTTTACATACATTTCATTTTGTGACGCACCACAATTTCGGCCACTGAAATGTCTCAGCCGAAGATAGCCAAAAATGCTATTTTTGGTTTCGGACAGAGACTTTTTTTTCACTGAAATAACATCACATGTTGAACACTGACGGCTGGCGCGCGTGTACACTTCAGAGTAAAGAATCAATTACTATAACTCAATAATGCCCTTCAGATCATTGCTGAAAGTCCAGTTGAATTGACTGGGAGGTCACTTTATTACACACAACCTACACTCACGGTTTGATAATGACCATACTGCCATCAATGAACCATAAATGTGAACAAAGCATAAATGTTAAATAACACATGCATTGAACAATCTACTGGTAACGTAAACACATAATAACAAAGATACTGTAATAATTCAAATTTCCGTGTTGCAATGATTTATGGGAACCGGCTGGCTTTTCCGTCATCATGCAAGCACCTACTAGCCCAAAGCATATCCCTATCGTCGCCCAAGCTCGCTGCTTTCTGCTGTTCTTGGGAGGTGTCATTGTTGCATGCTATTTTGAGGCAGCTGCCCTCAGCTACCTGCGAGCTACAGCTAACGCGGCTAAATACAATGCCAAGCCGCGGAGGCGAACGTGCAGCATATGTCACTATTCATCACCTCCATGACAGCGTATAAACTACACTGAGACAAAGTATCATAATAACAGAAGACAGGTGGAGGATAAGACAAGGAAAATGAGAACACCATGCTAATCAACAAGCTTATCACAAGATGTCGCAACACACCAAAATAAGCGATTGGGTGGTACAGTACACTTGTCACATTGGTCTGGCTGGAACTGTGTTATAGCGGAAATTAGCCAACTTTGAAGAGCAAAGTAGCAGGCAAATTAGTACACATTTATGGAGGAAAATACTTTTATATTCAGTGCTAAACAGCCGTACAGGGACTAGAAACGGGAAATGAACTAGTACGTCACCTGCTGCATCACTTGAGAAAATGAAACTGTCATTTATAAATCTTCGTAATATAACCTTTATTAGTCCCACAATGGGAAAATTAGCATAGTTTCAGCAGCAATAGTGGATACAGCATATACAAAAAGAGCATGCAAGAGAAGACATTTTGCTGCAAATGTGTCCGGCATTACAAGGTTGAATAATAACAACCTTGTAATAATATAATAACAATAAATACATTGGAATATAAATATTGAAGCCATAATTTAGTAACGATTATCGAGGAATAATTTTGTTGGGAAATTGAACAGTAAGTAATTTATTTTTCCGATCACATAGTGTTGTTGTAATTGTTGTAAGGTGTTTGTGACTGTTGTTGTTTTTGTCTGTTTTTTTATTTTTATTTTTTTTTAATGGTGTATTGCAGTGTAAAGATGGCAATGGTGAATGTGGACTCCAGGAAGAGTAGCGTTGGCGTTAGCCAAAGATAATGGGAAATAATATACTGCAATAACTGTCCCGCAGTCATGTTCTTGACATGATTTATTTAAAAAAAACGAAATTTAGACAAATTGTTCTGAAAGTCAATTTCTATAGTTTGGCAGCTCTCCAGTCATAGCCATAGATGCATAGTTTTATCATTAATAATTTGTGGATTTGATTTACTTGTATATTTTAATTAATGTTGGCAGCTTTAGCGCTCTCTGTTGCATTTTTTGTATGAAAATAATACACCAAATACAAATAAAGTTCGATTGATTGATTGATTATTTCTTTCTGTGTTTTTGCTTTCGGCCGTGGTTTCTTCAGTTTCAGCCTAAACTTTTCATTTCGGTGCATCACTAATTTCATTAGTATTTGGTACCATAGCCTTAAAACTGAATGTCTTGGGTCAAACGTTTTGTATATCCTTCCTCCAGCTTCTCACAATAGTTGCTAGGAATTTTGGCCCATTCCTCCTGACAGAACTGGTGTATGCCATGCATTTTATGGTCTGCCGATAAATTTTCTATAGGATTGAGGTCAGAGCTTTGCGATGACCACTCCGAAACATTGACTTTGTTATCCTTTTTAACCAGTTTGGTAGTATGTTTTGGGCCATTGTCGATTTGAAAGGGCCATTTGTGCCGCAGCTTTAACTGACTGGCTAATGTCGAGAGATGTTGCTTCAGTATTTCCACATAATGTTTTCCTCATAATGCCATCTATTTTGTAAAGAGCACCAGTCCCTCCTGAATCAAAACAAGCCTACAACATGATGCTGCCACCCTCATATTTCAGAGTTGGGATGGTGTTCTCTGGCTGGCAAGTGCCCCTCTTTTTCCTCCAAACGTAGCATTGCTCATTATGGCCAAACAGTTCAATTCTAGTTTCGTCAGATGTCTCATGTCTCACATGTCTCCAAAAAGTATGGTTTTTGTCCCTGTGTGCATTTGCAAACTGTAGCTTAGCTTTTTTATGTTTCTTTTGGAGTAATGGCTTCTTCCTGGCAGAGTTGCCTTTCAACTAGTGCTGGGCGATATATCGAGAATCTGGATTCGATCAATGTTTTATTAATGCTCTTTGGAAAACAGGGATCATTGATTTTATTTTATCGCTATTCCGCGAGGTTTGGTTGCCCCGCGCCAGCTCTTATTGCACGGAAACAATATGGATGACATGCTAGTGACGAGCGAGCAAGAACGTCCCAAAAAAATGGCATTCAGCACATGGTCGCAGAGAAGGAGGCTCTTTTTCTCGGTCGTTGGAGAGAGAAATGAGGCAGTTGAAACATTCAGGAAAAAGATGGGCAAACGGGAGGAAAACAGGGAAAGACCAAAATTGGAAAATTGGTGGTCACACGGAAGCGTAAAGTTGCGCTCGTAGATCTTCCTGCCGTTTGTGCTTGTTGGTGGGCCACGGTTTTACACTTGGTTGAGAGCGTAACTTGTGGGAATGCTACCGATTCCTCTAGTTGCCTGACAAATTAGAAAGGCTGGGAAAAACAAAAGCATCACTGCACTCTTGTTGCCAGACTGAGTCTTTCTCGGGGTCCGGGCAACCGCGTGGCGACCACAAAGGCAAAGGGGGGGGAAACGGCTGGAACCAGGAGAGTCAGATAGACGAGATTGTAGCAGCAATAGCAGGAACAAGAGAGGGCAGACAAAGTATGGGTCTGCTTTTATACTCCTGAGACGTGGGAGAAAAGAGATCACACCTCTGACTTGGATTTCTGTTCTTATACAAAACGAGTTTATTTCCATCATATTTCTGGCCCGTCAAATAATATTGTTCAACACGTTATTTTATATTTTTGTCTTAAAACACTTTTGAACAGTCCTCATGAACAGAGTCATCGACAAACCTGCAGAATCAACACATTACTGTTACGGTAATCAAGGCGCACATTCAGGGTACTCATGCATGCCTGTGCCTGTTCGTACAGACGTGGGATTTCCTTAACACATTCACTGTCATTGACAGTTTTAGAAATCAAGTATCCATGTTAACTTTGAGGGCTAGCAGTGATTAATTTCATTGTTCATTCTCGACACATATGACATAAGGAGACAAGGGGTCCATCTTGCAGTGTTTTCGATCACCACTGGGGGATGTCCGTGTTCCATCAATGAGGGGTTCCCACTCGTCCTAAGAGTTGGGAGTCTGGCATTGCTTAATCTGCTGAGAGAGCCTTTCAAAGGCTGATCAAAAGGGGAATTGTTCTGTGGTGAACAGTCATTACTCAATCTTGTTTAATTGTCCTGGTTATCAAAGACAGGCATTCTGCCGGCCTGTGGGCCCCATCCAAGGAATGCTCGGGGACTTGCAGAGTGGACTGAGAAAAGCAGGGCAGGCCAGTCTTATGTAGTCGTTCTGTTGAGAGTCGATATCCATTACATTAGCAAGCTTCATAACAAAGTTTTATATCTTTTCCACATGACTAGGTCTTTTTTTTTTTATAAGGAGTGAACTGGAAAAAAAACATCAAACTTTACACACGCACACATACTTGTAATTTTGTTACGATGACGTCATGACCGCAAAACTATTTTATTCCCGGTGACAAGTTTAGCAGCAGGTACAGATGTTAACTGTCACGTGACTACATCCAGGTAACTTTCACCATCGGTGCCATACTGGATGGCTGGAGCCTTCACATTGCCACCACAAATACAGCTTTACAGTGACAAATAATGGCTCGTATGTTTTTGGGAAGTTATCAGAGAGGATTTGTTCTTATTTCAGATGTGATGTCGTACAACTTCCGCTTTTAAAGCCGGTCTCCGTATTGGTTGTGTGAATGCAAGTAATCGGCACAAAGGCTGCAGTACCGAACACCAATCAGCTTGGTCCAACCCGACTGAGCTGTCGCGCAGTGTGCAGGGTTTGGCAACTGTGTCCTTTAGTGGCTGATGAGTCTGACACTGGTTTTGGGCGCACACTGTCGCAGTTTACAGCCAATGCAAACTCACTCACACTGGAAAATACATTTTCAGCCGTGCCGCCTCAAGCCAGCTAAGTATTATATAAAGCATCAAATATTGTTTTACATCAATAATTAACTATATTCATAATGTATTATGTGCCTGTGGATGAAAAAGCGAAGCTTGTGACCAAAATGTACAAGACACGCTGGGTACGTTCAAATGAATCAGTGAGACGCCTTTCTGTGAGTATATCAGCTTTGTGTTCAACTAAACAGGCCGGAATTACACACTAAAGTCAATTTTTTTTGTGAATTGAGATGCCATCTCTATTTCAGTGCTTTTATTTGATAGTGTGTCCTGAAAATGTTCTTATGTGGAATCGGTGCCTTGGCTCATTAAAGGTTGGGAAACAATATTTGAATGTGTTAGATTCCCCATGGGTGGTGCATTTGCATTTTTTCCAATTAGATGTATTCATCAAACTGTTATCAGCAAAATCACATTGGTCACAGATTGCAATTAATATTTATGTCTCACACTGTAGCAGCATATGGCTGCAGTGCTAGCAAAGGAGGAGATTGCGGGAGTACTAAATGGTAAAGAAGAAATTATGCAAGTCCCAACCATCAGCTCATCAACATCCAGTATCCTGAAAGGCCTCTTCATGGTTCTTGACTTCCTCTACAGAGACAACTGCAGGTTTGAGGCAACTTCAAAACATAAAAACAAAATTACTGTATTTTAATCAATGTATTATTTTTGTTCATATTTTCATATGCTTAAAAGTTAGTGACAATCCACATTTTCATATATATATATATATATATATATATATATATATATATATATATATATATATATATATACAGTGGGTACGGAACGTATTCAGACCCCCTTAAATGTTTCACTCTTTGTTATATTGCAGCCATTTGCTAAAATAATTTGTTCAGTTTTTTTCCCTCATTAATGTACACAGGACCCCATATTGACAGAAAAAAACGGAATTTTGCAGTTTTATGAAAAACGAAAACCTGATATATCACACAGCCATAAGTATTCAGACCCTTGGTTGTGACACTCATATATTTAACTCGGGTACTGCCATTTCGTCTGATCATCCTTGAGATGGTTCTACACCTTCATTGGAGTCCAGCTGTGTTTGATTATACTGATTGGACTTGATTAGGAAATCCACACACCTGTCTATATGAGACCATCCAGCTCACAGTGTATGTCACAGCAAATGAGAATCATGAGGTCAAAGGAACTGCCTGAAGAGCTCAGAGACAGAATTGTGGCAAGGCACACATCTGGCCAAGGTTACAAAACAATGTCTGCTGCACTTAAGGTAAATCTGTAAAACCTTCAACAATTCTGTTTTTTTTTTTGTCAATACATTAATGGATAAAAAAATGAACTTAAGTGATTTTAGCAAATGGCTGCAATATAACAAAGAGTGGAAAATTTAAAGGGGTCTTGAATACTTTCCGTACCCACTGTATATACACACACACACACACACCCACACACCCACACGCACTTTTACTTGAGGACAATGTTTGGCTCCTCTACCCACCTCTGGAGCGGACATCCTCCTATCCTCTTACATTTAAGAAACATTTTTGCTCATCAGATCAGCCAGTATGGTATTTGTTGCGGTGGTCTTTTGTATTTTCGCGTTGAGGTGCTGTAGGTCAGGGCCCTGGTTGTGGTCCCAAGTGGAACCGCGAAGCACACGTAACATCGGCAACAAGAGCTGATCCGCTTGTACATTTTGTATTTATTAGGAAACGGAGCTACAATTGTCCAATTAGTTTACTCATGTTAATGTTAAATGTATTAAGCGATGGAGTGCTGTTAAGGATTATTACACAGAAAGAACTAACTTCAAATTCAGAACTGGACAATGAAAACAGAAAAATATTGTACTTAATATTTTCCTGGAGGATGCAGGCTAACCCCAAGCCTTTGAAGTTGGTAATCGTGAAAGATGAAGTGAAACTGACAATGATTTTAGTCAATTATTTTCCACAATGAGAGTGCTTAAAGAGGAGGATGCTATTCATGTGGCACAGCTTGAAGCAGGGATCAGGTGCAGGTGGAGATGGGCCTGGCTCAAGTTGGAGGCCAGAACAAAAAAATCAATAAAGAAATGAGGCAAATTTAATTTTAATCTTAAATTTGTACATCAACATGTACTTGAGCGGTGTAGATAAGTTTTTCTGCGTGAAGAATTCATTTATTTATGTATTTTTTTGCCGTAATCTTTAAGAGTCTTCCAGATTGCTTACTTTATGTTAAAATTAAAAACAATTCTCTGCGGGGCATCCCCCCAGAACCCCCCCCCCCCCCCCTAATATTTTATTGTATCTTTGGTCACCTTTTTCATGCCTTTGGTGTTTGATTGTCTGAAAATAAAGTTTTCATCACTCCTACATATTGTATTCACTGTTGTGGCAGTGGTGCACACTATTGTTATAGATTTGATATATATTTATATAGGTTTAAATGCAGGTAATCTCCACTGCCACAAGTCATTGACACTAGCCACATACTACCCTTGGTAACAACGAGGCAGGTCATCGGTTTCGATGTGAGACTCACTATTTACTGTTAGCACTATTTACGGGGTAATTAACACGAACTGACAGAACACAGCATTCTGAACAACTATTCACAAGGACGCTCAGAATGCTGGGAATAGCTTCTGCGCTGAGCGGTGACATAATTGTTTATGTACTTGAAAACATGGCGAGTCACAATCAGAGCTGGTCTGCGGCGAAGATGTTTTTACCTACTTGTTACTTGTTTTTATCGATGTCAACATCACGTAATTTATCAAGATGGAGGTTGTGATTGGTTTAGAATATTAGTTCAAGTAACAACTTGACCCCTCCTTGAGCCGTCACCTTATCGTGGTGGAGGGGTTTGTGTGTCCCAATGATTCGAGGAGCTACGTTGTCTGGGGCTTCACGCCCCTGGTAGGGTCACCCATGGCAAACAGGTCCTAGGTGAGGGACCAGACAAAGCACGGCTCAAAGACCCCTTATGAAGAAGACAAATTATGGACTCAGGTTTCCCTTGCCCGGACGCGGGTCACCGGGGCCCCCCTCTGGAGCCAGGCCTGGAGGTGGGGTTCGAAGGAGAGCGCCTGGTGGCCGGGCCTGCACCCATGGGGCCCGGCCGGGCACAGCCCGAAAAGGTAACGTGGGTCCCCCTTCCCATGGGCTCACCACCTGTGGGAGGGGCCATAGGGGTTGGGTGCAGTGCGAGCTGGGCGGTGTCCGAAGGCGGGGACCTTGGCGATCCGATCCCTGGATACAGAATGTGGCTCTAGGGACGTGGAATGTCACCTGTCTGGCAGGGAAGGACCCCGAGGTGGTGTGTGAGGTCGAGAAGTTCCGACTAGATACAGTCGGACTCGCCTCCATGCACAGCTTGGGCTCTGGTACCAGTCCTCTCGAGAGGGTTTGGACTCTCTTCCACTCTGGAGTTGCCCATGGTGAGAGGCGCCGAACATGTGTGGGTATACTTATTGCTCCCCGGCTCGGCGCCTGTATGTTGGGGTTCACCCCGGTGGACGAGAGGGTAGCCTCGCTCCGCCTTCGGGTGGGGGGGACGGGTCCTTTGTGCCTATGCACCAAACAGCAGTTCAGAGTACCCACCCTTTTTGGAGTCCTTTGAGGGGGTGCTGGAGAGCGCTCCCGCTGAAGAATCCATCGTTCTGCTGGGGGACTTCAATGCTCACGTGGGCAATGACAGTGAGACCTGGAAGGGCGTGATTGGGAGGAACGGCCCCCCGATCAGAACCCGAGCGGTGTTCTGTTGTTGGACGTCTGTGCTTATCACGGCTTGTCCATAACGAACACCATGTTCAAGCATAAGGGTGTCCACGTGTGCACTTGGCACAAGGACACCCTAGGTCGCAGTTCGATGATCGACTTTGTGGTTGTGTCATCGGACTTGCGACCGCATGTCTTTGACACTCGGGTAAATAGAGGGGCAAAGCTGTCAACTGATCACCACCTGGTAGTGAGTTGGCTCCAATGGTGGGGGAAGATGCCAGTCCGACGTGGCAGGCCCAAACGTATTGTGATGGTCTGCTGGGAACGTCTGGCGGAATCCCCTGTCAGAAGGATGAGAGAACTCTGCTCATGTTCTGGGGGAGGCTGGGGACATCGAGTCCGAGTGGACCATGTTCCGCGCCTCCATTGCTGCGGCGGCCGCCCGGAGCTGTAGCCGTAAGGTGGTTGTACCTGTCGTGGCGGCAATACCCGAACCTGTTGCTGGACACCAACAGTGAGGGATGCCGTCAAGCTGAAGAAGGAGTCCTATCGGGCCTTTTTGGCCTGTGGGACTCCTGAGGCAGCTGATGGGTACCGGCTGGCCAAGCTTCGACCGGCTTCGAGGAAATTCTAGTCCACCATCCGACGTCTCAGGAGAGGAAAGCAGTGCACCACCAACACTGTGTATAGTGGGGATGGGGCGCTGCTGACCTCGACTCAGGACGTTGTGAGCCGGTGGGGAGAATACTTCGAAGACCTCCTCAATTCCACCCACACGCCTTCCCATGAGGCAGCAGAGTCTGGGTTATCTGAGACGGTCTCTCCTATCTCTGGGGTTGAGGTCACCGATGTGGTTAAAAAGCTTCCCGGTGGCAAGGCCCCGGGGGTGGATGAGATTCGCCCGGAGTTCCTCAAGGCTCTGGATGTTGTAGGGCTGTCCTGGTTGACACGCCTCTGCAACATCGCGTGGACATCGGGGACAGTGCCTCTGGACTGGAGAGGAGGGTCCGTCGGGAAGTTGAATCTCAGATTCAGGAGGAGCATTGTGGTTTTCGAGGGTGCATGGGAGTTCCAGTCTACATGTGTTTTGTGGACTTGGAAAAGGCGTTCGACCGTGTCCCTCGGGGTGTCCTGTGGGGGGTGCTTTGGGAGTATGGGGTACCGAACCCCCTGATACGGGCTATTCGGTCCCTGTACGACCGGAGTCAGAGTTTGGTCCGCATATCCGGCAGTAAGTCGGACTCGTTTCCGGTGAAGGTTGGACTCCATCAAGGCTGCCCTTTGTCACCGATTCTGTTCATAACTTTTATGGACAGAATTTCTAGGCGCAGCCGAGGCATAGAGGGGGTCCGGTTTGGTGGCCTCAGTATTGCATCTCTGCTTTTTGCAGATGATGTAGTTCTTTTGGCTTCATCGAACCGTAACCTCCAACTCTCACTGGAGCAGTTCGCAGCTGAGTGTGAAGCGCCTGGGATGAGATTCAGCACCTCCAAATCTGAGACCATGGTCCTTAGTCGGAAAAGGGTGGCATGCTCTTTCCAGGCCGGGGTTGATATCCTGCCTCAAGTAGAGGAGTTCAAGTATCTTGGGGTCTTGTTCACGAGTGAGGGAAGAATGGAACGGGAGATCGACAGGCGGATCGGTGCAGCGACTGCAGTGATGCGGACTTTGTATCGATCCGTTGTGGTAAAGAAGGAGCTAAGCTGGAAGGCAAAACTCTTGACTTACCAGTCGATCTACGTTCCTACCCTCACCTATGGTCACGAGCTGTGGGTTGTGACTGAAAGCAGACGATCCCGGATACAAGCGGCCGAAATGAGTTTCCTCTGCAGGGTGTCCAGGCTCTCCCTTGGAGATAGAGTGAGAAGCTCGGTCATCCGGGAGGATCTCAGAGTAGAGCCGTTGCTCCTCCACACCGAGAGGAGCCAGATGAGGTGGTTGGGGAATCTGATTCGGATGCCTCCCGGACACCTCCCTGGTGAGGTGTTCTGGGCACATCCCACCGGGAGGAGACCCCGGGGACGACCCAGGACACGCTGGAGAGACTACGTCCTTCGGCTGGCCTTGGAACGCCTCGGGATCCCCCCGGAAGAGCTAGATGAAGTGGCTGGGGAAAGGGAAGTCTGGGCGTCCCTGCTAAAACTACTGCCCCCGCGACCCCACCTTGTATAAGCGGTAGAAAATGGATGGATGGCAACAACTTGATGAAAACAAGTTACAAGTAAAAAAAAAATTCGCCTCCGCAGACCATCTTTGATAGCAAGCAGCCACGTTTTCAAGTGCGTAAACCATGACGTCACCGCTCAGCATTGGAGATATATTCCCAGCATGCCAAGCGTTAAGAATGCTGTTATGTCAGTTAGTGTAACTATCCCTACATAGTGTTAAAAGACCTCGTGTGTTTATCCTCCCCGCTTCATCTTGTGTTACTATTCTTTAATTGGTACCACGAGTGAGTCTTGCATCGTGACTGATGACCTTCCTCGTTGTCACCGATTTGAGCAGGTAAGTGGTATGTATCTGAGTTGTTGAAGTGGAGCGATTTTTCATGAATCCTGCAATGTGTCTTTCTCCAGTAATTGATTGTCTGGAGGATATGATTCTCAGATGAATGTATAACGATGGAAATATCTATAAAATTGTATCTATAGACAGTATATTAAGTAAGTATTAATATATCCAGTTTATTAAAATGAATGCAAGCGTTTTAAAAATATATATGCACGAGTATACCTTATTTCAATGTGGAGGATTGTTTTTTTACTTTTCTCATACACGAGAATTTATGGGACTAATTATTGCTGACAAATTCCATCTGTCCATCCGTTTTCTGTACTACTTATCTTTTCACTGATGTTAAGGTTCTTTGACTTTTGGTGGCACCAGTTCCCAGAACACAGTATTCTGGGGTAGACTAAAGCCAAAGATGCATGTAAATACCGTAACTAATTAATAATGGGCGGCCAGTGGTTTCGAACATCTGCCTCACAGTTCTGAAGGCCTGGGTTCAAATCCGGCCACGCCTGTGTGGAGTTTGCATGTTCTCCCCATGCCTGCGTGGTTTTCTCTGGGTACTCTGGTTTCCTCCCACATTCCAAAAACATGTTTGTTAGCTTGATTGACGACTCTAAATTGGCCGTAGTTGTGAATGTGACTGTGAATGGTTGTTATTTTGTGCCCTGCCATTGGCTGGCGACCAGTTCAGGGTGTACCCCGCCTCTCACCCGAGGATAGCGAGGATAGACTCCAGCATGCCCGCGACCCTTGTGAGGATAAGCGGTACGGAAAATTAATGAATGAAATATAATTATGTCTGTGTGCGTGTGTCTGGGTATCTGTAGGTATTCCGAAGACTACAGAGTTGCACTTCGGAAGACATATTCTTGGATGAGCAAAGCCCCGGATAGCATGAGGGATACACAGGGCTTCATGGCCAAACCAGGCCACAGACAACACCAAAGAATCAGAGTAAAGACTGGATTTCTGACATTGAGTTTCTGGTGCCTCAACCCTGCTGTGGTGAGATTGAATCTGTGGTTTCTTTGAAGTTTGCTACATGAATAGTTTATATACTAAGTCTGCACACCCCTGTTCAAATGTCAGTTTTTTGTGCATCTCAAAATCTTTTGTGTCATTAATCTGACCTATAACCTGGACAAATCAATTAAAAAAAATATTAAAGAAATATTTTAGCGAGGAGATCGTCATAGTCTGTTTCGTACTCCTTGAACGCTAGCAGCTAGATCCATTCCACACATCCACCATCCACACACAGATATAATTGTGAATATTACTCCGCGGCAGACTAATACGCGAGCGCATTGGGCTGAGGTTCTGCCTGTGCGCTCGGGAACTGCTTTGGACAAGTCAAAGGAGTTGGTGAGACCAGAAAAAAAAATTCCCCCACTTCTGCTGTGAAAAAGTCACGGTACTTTTACTTCGTTACAATGATCTAAATGTCGCACGCTACTTTTATTTATCAGTGATTGCTTATTAATCAGCTATTTTGTGCGCGAGATTACGACTTCAACTTCCGCATCAGGCGCTGTTTGCGGCAATCAAATTTAAGCGCTAGTGATGTTTAAGTCTATTTCACCAATCAAACGGCACAAGAAAGTCACATGACCTCACACAACCTCTTCTATTGGGCTTCCCGGGCAGAGGTATTAACACTAGATAAGCCAGCCCGACTGATTGCCGTGCCTACATGGCAGCCATGTTGGGAAGGTCGTCGTTACCATGAAGGGAACGGGCGAGCTACTCGTGTTTACATTTAGACGAACAAAAACAACTATCATGGATTGTAGTATTTGTCTGGCACTGGTCTGCCCAAACGTGGATATTTCAGCTCACTTATAACTTTAGAAAACACCGTGCAGTAAATTGCAGCTATGCAGTCCATTTACCACACACACACACACACACACTCACAGCAACATGAGAATTTGTTTTTCTTGATGTTCATGCTATGGTTAAAAAATCTGAAATTACTCACTATTTACTCAGTACTTGAGTAATTAGTTCACTGTGTACTTTCTACTCTTCCTCAAGTCATATTTTGGAGGACTACTTTTTACTTGAGTCACATTATTGTCAAGTAACAGTACTCTTACTTGAGTACAATGTTTGGCTCCTCTTCCCAAATCTAGAGCGGACATCCTCTATTGCTACTCTTACCTTACAGTTAAGCAACATTTTTGCTCATCAAATCAACCAGTGTCGTATTTGTTGCACTGGTCTTTTGTATTTTTACGGGTTAGGTTGTGGTGCTGCGGGTCGTGGCCCTGGTTGTGGTCCCAGTGGAACCAGGAAACACACGTAGCATCGGCGACAAGAGTTGATCCGCTAAAACATTTTGTATTAATTAGGAAACACGCCTACAATTACCTAATTAGTTTGTCTGTTGGGTAATTTCAAAGTTAGAGATCTTCCAAATAAACATCCTCAACCAATACTTTAATAATTTTAACTATCGCTAAAAAAACAAAAAAACAAAACAATACTATTAAACTGGAAAAATAAACAAGCTATCAACATGAGCCAATGGCAAAACCTTGTCATAGAGTATATAACACTTGAAAATACCTTTGGAGGAGGGACTGCATCAGAGATCAGCCCTGAGCCCCTTCCGGTTAGCAGTGGTGATGGATAGCCTGACAGATGAGGTTAGACATGAATCCCCGTGGACCATGATGTTTGCAGATGACGTGATCTGCAGTGAAAGCAGGGAGCAGGTGGAGGAACAGTTAGAAAGGTGGAGGCATGCACTGGAAAGCAGAGGAATGAAGATTAGCCGAAGTAAGACAGAATATTTGTGCATGAATGAGAGGGTTAGTGGGGGAAGAGTGAGGCTACAGGGAGAAGAGATAGCAAAGGTGGAGGACTTTAAATACTTGGGGTCAACCGTCCAGAGCAATGGGGAGTGTGGTCAGGAAGTGAAGAAACTGGTCCAAGCAGGTTGGAACGGTTGGAGGAAGGTTATGTGATAGAAGAGTCTTTGCTTAGATGAAGGCCAAAGTTTCTCAGACTATGGTGCGGCCAGCCATGATGTACGGATTAGAGACAGTGGCACTGAAGAGACAACAGGAAGCAGAGCTGGAGGTGGCGGAAATGAAGATGTTGAGGTTCGCTCTCGGAGGGACAGCCAAGGTTCGATCTTTTGGAGACAAAGTTAGAGAGAGCAGACTTCGATGGTTTGGACACATCCAGAGGAGAAATACTGAGTATATTGGTAGAAGGATGATGAGGGACGAGCTGCCAGGCAAGAGAGCTAGAGGAAGGCCAAAGAGAAGGTTGATTGATGTCGTGAGGGAAGACATGAGGGCAGTTGGTCTTCGAGAGGAAGATGCAGGAGATAGGCTTACATGGAAAAGGATGATGCGCTGTGGCGACCCCTAAAGGGACAAGCCGAAAGGAAAAGAAGTAGATCTGCACCCATGGGGCCCGGCCGGGCACAGCCTGAAAGGGTAACGTGATCCGGGATTGGCGTTCCCATCCCCGGCTACATAAGCTGACTCTAAGTATGTGGAACGTCACGTCTCTGGCAGGGAAGGAGCCCGAGCTGGTGTTCGAGGTCGAGAAGTTCCGACTAGGTATAGTCGGGCTTGCCTCCACACAAAGCTTGGGCTCTCGTACCAGTCCCCTTGAGAGGAGTTGGACTGTCTTCCACTCTGGAGTTGCCCACAATGAGAGGTGTGGGTATACTTATTGCCCCCCGGCTTGGCGCCTGTACATTGGGGTTCACAAGAGGGTAGCCTCCCTTCGGGTTGGGGGACGGGTCCTGACTGTTGTTTGTGCCTATGCGCCAAACAGCAGTTCAGAGTACCCACCCTTCTCCTGAGAGGGGGTGCTGGAGAGCGCTCCCACTGAGGACTGCATCTTTCTGCTGGGGGACTTCAATGCTCACATGGGCAATGACAGTGAGACCTGGAAGGGCGGAATTGGGAGGAATGGGATGGGATGAGATTCACCCGGAGTTCCTAAAGGCTTTGGATGTTGTGGGGCTGTCCCGGTTGACACGCCTCTGCAACATCGCGTGGACATCGGAGACAGTGCCTCTGGATTGGCAGTCTGGGGTGGTGGTCCCCCTTTTTAAGAAAGGGGACCAGAGGGTGCGTTCCAACTACAGGGGGATCACACTCCACAGCCTCCCTGAAAAGCTCTATTCAGGGGTGCTGGAGAGGAGGGTCCGTCTGGAACTTGAATCTCAGATTCAGGAGGAGCAGTGTGCTTTTCGTCCTGGCCGTGGAACAGTGGACCGGCTCTACACCCTCGGCAGGGTCATCGAGGGTGCATGGTAGTTCGCCCAACCAGTCTACATGTGTTTTGTGGACTTGGAGAAGGCGTTCGACCGTGTCCTTCGGGGAGTCCTATTGGGGGTACTTCGGGAGTATAGGTACTGAACCCCCTGATACGGGCTGTTCGGTCTCTGTACAGAAAACCCACGCACGCACGGGGAGAGCATGCAAACTCCATATGGCGGGGCCGGGGATTGAACCCCGGTCCTCAGAACTGTGAGGCCGACGCTCTAACCTGTTGACCGCCGTGCCGCCTCATTCACCTTTTAAACAATACAAATAGCTGGAAATTATTGGTGTGCATTATGCAGTACATGGGGAGAATAGTTTTCCTGATTTTTGGGGTTGATTTTGGGAATGTGCATTATCCACGAGAACATATTAAACAAGAAATTATAGTACATCAAATATAGCAGAAACCAAAAAGAAAGAAGCACTCATAAAAATGGCCTTCGTCGCAAAGAAGTTGTTTGGGGGGTTGTCATCTATAAATTCTGGAAATGTTGTCTGAGCATTATAAAATGTGTACTTGAGCTTTCGAGACATTTGGAACTTGTTCTATGTCATCAGTAGTGATGTATAGTGGTAAGTTGAATATTGCAAACGCAGTGAAACACGGAAAATAGTGGTTCCATCGCGACTCAGAATGCACAACAGCTTGTTTAGTGACCACTTCTGACAGCCAGTCAGCGGTGGATACACACACACACCTACATAATGTCAACACACTTTAGAAATAGAGAAAAATATCTCATGTTTTATGTGGATGTTGATTAAATAGTGATTTAATGTTAATTTGTGTATTCTGTCATTTCAATGTGACTGATCATATTTTTTTAAGTTTTTATTTTCATTTTATTTCCTAATCATAACATATACCATAGCTACACAAGTAGCAGCTGAATTTAAACAATACAGTTTACTGCTTTTTAAAGACATTAAATTCATATTTCACACAATTGAGGTTTGCATGTTAGTGTGACCCTCAACAACCCTTTCGGTTTCTCATTCAGCACCTTGGGGGGAAATGTTTTTTTTCCCACCCCTGTCTTGCAGTATGGGACTGCGCGATCAGCTGATTTGACGCAGTTCTCTTGGGCTGTGTTTTCAACCAGTGTACCACGGCCCACTCGTGTGCTGCGGGAGATTGTCCTGTGTGCAGTGGGAAATTTCCCATTTTTTTTAAATCCAATTTGTTGAAGAAAAATTAACTTTATTAACACAAATAAATCTCTGTTGAGTGATTGTGCCTACATTGCAGTTGCAGGCAGTGTACAGTAGGGGTTGAACGACTTCATATTTTTTGTCTCGACGCGAAGGTGATGATAGTCAAGTCGACGTCGACTGATTAATGACATTATTTTTCTCAAGTCGCACACCAATGTAAAAACAAATTTTAAAAATAAATCGCCTTCTCCACACTGGCTGCTTTGCTTAACACAAAAAAAAGGCATATTGGATTAAAGGTGAAACAGTTGACTTGTCAACTGCCTCAATTCAACTTTTGCGCTACACACAACTGAGAATCTACAGAAACAGCACTGCGCAGCAATCCATGTGGACCTCTTGGTTGGTTTTGTGTGTACCATCTCAGCCACAGGTTGTGTAAAATGGTAGCTAACTTGGCAATGCCCTTCACAAAATGATGATAATAACACCAATACACAGGAATAATTGGAGCTCTGAGTTGATTTATAATAAGCTATTCAATGAAATCATCAATCAATCACTTTACTGTTGTGTATATTGTGTGTCTTTTAGGCCTTTTCTGACTTAAGTGGGACAGTGCATAGCATTGTTCTGACATCAGGGACACTGTCACCGATGGGGTCCTTCTCCTCAGAACTTGGGGTGAAATTTTCTCTTCAACTGGAGGCCAGTCATGTCATCAACAAATCACAGGTCAATATCCTACATATAGGTTTTCTTGATCTTTTTGTGCTTTTCTCAACAAGTTACACAATATACAAGGTATCCCAAAAGTAGCTATACACTTCGTTTTTTTTATTTTTTTTTTATTTCATTTCTGGTATCATTTGGACAGATCTGAGGCCTTCAGCATCTGACTGCTTAGGCTTTACAGTTTTTGTAATCACATAATTCCTTTGCCCATGGCTGGCCAATTGACATTGGAACATTGACATTCAAATTTCCTCCGTGCTAGACATGTTTCTGTTCTTGGCTGCATTTCAGCACCAGTTTTAGAATATCTATGCCTATCATACACTGCTCCAACACATATTACAATTTACCCTTTCCATGACAAACTTCTCAAAACAGTGTCTGTTCTGGAAAAAACATCCAGCGTAAGTCCAGCTACTGCCACCACTGATGAAAACACCAACTTCTAGAGCAGGCATTTGTGCAAAGCCAGGGAAATTTTATCCGAAGAGGCTGCACTAGAACTCATCAACAAACGTTTGAGTCAGCGAATGCCTCCGAGGTTGTTTCAAGAGCTTCATGCGGAAGATTCAGATGCTCAAAAACATTAACTATATTACACTAGACATTTGAGCATTTATGACGGCCATCAAGCTTCTCAAACTGGCACTGAACTGCAGTCAGGGACAGTAAAACTTATTGGTAGGCGTCTATTTTGCAGTGCTACCCCACTGTCAATTGACAAGCCATAGGCAAGGTTAAACACATGCTTAAAAAAAACCTGCAAAGCCTAAACTGTCAAATGCTGATGGCATCACGTCTGTTCAAATGATACATGAATTGAAATGGTGAAAAGGGTGTTTATAGTGACATTTGAGATAGCCTGCATTCTTCTTCTTATCCTTTTGGCTTGTCCCGTCAGGGGTCGCCACAGTGCGTCATCCTTTTCCATGTAAGCTTATCTTTTGCATCCTCCTCTCTGACTGCCCTCACCTCTTCCCTCACTACATCTATCAACCTTCTCTTAGGTCTTCCTCTCGCTCTCTTGCCTGGCAGCTCCAAATCATCATCATCTCTCCTCTGGATGTGTCCAAACCATCTAAATTTGTTCTCTCTACCTTTGTCTCTAAAACACTGTGAAGGTCCTCACTTGTTATTTGTCCTATATCAGGCTTTTTATTCCAAGGGCTGCATAGAGAAAAATCAAAGGATGTAAAGGGAACTTTGACATTCTTCTCAGATTGATTGAACAACCTAAAACCAATCCATCAGTGTAGGTAAAGATATGTTTAGCAATTATATATTGTTGAAGTATGTATATTTTTTAATAAAAAAAAAACAGATGATAAAGTAACAGGTGAATGAATGAGTATTGTTGCAATGGTGAAACTGCCCAGTTACCAGCACGCATTACACCATGTAGTGCTGAACCTTTGCCGTACTAAGAACAATCTTTTTCGTACATGTGTATTTATGTTTGTTGAATATGTGTCCTATTTAACTGTCGTGATACTATTATGTTGCACTTCGTTTTTATGAATCCCCGACTATCGATTTTGTGCAATACAATGACCTCCTGGTCAGTTACGCAGTAAGCTAAACGAAGGTTAGCCAAGCGTTGCCTGGCGACTTAACCAGCTGACAAAGATGTAAGTGTATTCTTCCTGGACATCACTCCATGAAACCTTGTACCGGTACTTCCCGCAGTTAAAAGAGCTGCTTTCTTATTCAACCGCAATATTTAATTTCAAAGTCACCAGAGAGCCACATCAGCGGGATGAAAGAGCCACATGTGGAGCCACACAGGTTGCCGAATGCCAGGAGGTTTAAAGTTGCGAGAGATGGCCCCAAAACCTTCATAACTTAATCTTTATCCTATTTTCAAGTGAAGTTTATTTGTGTAGCCTTTCATCACAAAAGACTCTCAAAGGGCCAAAGAGGCCCACAGTTCACAAAGATTGATGACACCACCTGATCTAAAACCCCAATCAGGCAAGGAAAAATTCAAGACCCATTTGGGGAGAAATAAGAAAGGATGACCAGTACTGTACAATATTAATTGAGACTGCATAAGAATACATTTAAACAGCCTCAGAAAAGTGGTTCTGCCTCAGGACCTGGCACGGTTGGTCAGAACAGAATCCTCCACAGCAACGCCTCCGTGAACGTGATCCACTTCAAATCTTGTCAAAGTTGGTCGGTGCACTAATCTTTACAGCAACAGCCTCAGATTCCTTCCTAGCCCCCTCTCTGAGCAGGAGAGGAGAAATGGCAGTAACACAGGCCTAAATGTACTTGAACTACAGTGGGTACGGAAAGTATTCAGACCCCCTTAAATTTTCCACTCTGTTATAGTGCCACCATTTGCTAAAATCATTTAAGTTATTTTTTTTCCCCTCAATGTACACACAGCACCCAGTGCAGCCCTATGAAGGGCACAAGCCAGTGCAAACGGTCCCAAGCCCGGATAAATGCAGAGGGTTGCGTCAGGAAGGGTATCCGTCTTAAAACTTTGCCAAACAAATATGAGCGTTCATCCAAAGAATTCTATACAGGATCGGTCATGGCCCTGGTTAACAACGTCCGCCACCGGCACCGTCAACCTACAGGTTGGAAATTCAGTTACTGTGGGTCGAAGTCGAAGAAGAAGAAGTGGTGGAAAGCGGGTTCTTCGGCAGAAAGAGAAGAGGAAAGCACAGAGCCTAGAACTGAATGTGGGGACTTTGAATGTTGGGACTACGACAGGAAGATCTCGGGAGTTGTTTGACATGATGATTAGGAGAAAGTTTGATATATTGAGACCAGGTGGAAAGGCAGTAAGGCTAGAAGTTTAGGGGCAGGGTTTAAATTATTTTACCATGGTGTAGATGGGAAGAGAAATGGAGTCGGGGTTATTTTAAAAGAAGAGTTGGCTAAGAATGTCTTGGAGGTGAAAAGAGTATCGGATCGAGTGATGAGGCTGAAACTTGAAATTGAGGGTGTTATGTGTAATGTGATTCGGGGCTATGCCCCACAGGTAGGATGTGACCTAGAGGTGAAAGAGAAATTCTGGAAGGAGCTAGACGAAGTAGATGAAGTAGTTCATCCCAGACAGAGAGAGAGTCGTAATTGGTAAAGATTGTAATGGACATGTTGGTGAAGGAAATAGGGGTGATGAAGAAGTGATTGGTAAGTACGGCATCCAGGAAAGGAACTTGGAGGGACAGATGGTGGTAGACTTTGCAACAAGGATGCAAATTGCTGGAGTGAACACTTTTTTCCAGAAGAGGCATGAACATAGGGTAGGGTGACCTCCAACAGCGGAGGTAGAAGCATGCAGGTGGATTATATCTTGTGCAGACAATGTAATCTGAAGGAGGACTGTAAGGCCGTGGTAGGGGAGACTGTGGCTAGACAGCATAGGATGGTGGTGTGTATGCTGACTCTGGTGGTGGTGAGGAAAATTAGGAAGACAAAGGCAGAGCAGAGAACCATGTGGTGGAAGCTGAGACAGGACGTGTGTTGTGCAGCTTTTCGGGAAGAGGTGAGACAGGCTCTCGGTGGACGTGAGGAGCTTCCAGAAGACTGGACCACTGCAGCCAAGGTGATCAGAGATGCAGGCAGGAGAGTACTTGGTGTATCTTCTGGCAGGAAAGGAGAGAAGGAGACTTGGTGGTGGAACCTCACAGTACAGGAAATCATACAAGGAAAAAGGTTGGCTCAGAAGAAATGGGACACTGAGAGGACCGAGGAGAGGCGAAAGGAATACATTGAGATGCGACACAGGGCAAAGGTAGAGGTGGCAAAGGCAAAACAAGAGGCATATGATGAAATGTATGCCAGGTTGGACACTAAAGAAGTAGAAAAATAATATCTACATGTTGGCCAGACAGAGGGATAGAGATGGGAAGGATGTGCAGCAGGTTAGGGTGATTAGGGAGAGAGATGGAAATGTGTTGACTGGTGCCAGTAGTGTGCTAGATAGATGGAAAGAATACTTTGAGGAGTTGATGAATGAGGAAAATGAGAGAGAAGGGAGAGCAGAAGAGGCAAGTGTGTTGGACCAGAAAGTGGCAATGATTAGTAAGGGGGAAGTTAGAAAGGCATTAATGAGGATGAAAAATGGAAAGGCAGTTGGTGCTGATGACATTCCTGTGGAGGCATGGAAGCATCTAGGAGAGTTTTTGACCAGCTTGTTCAATAGAAGTTGATGAGCCACACAATTAAGTTATGGGAAAGAGTAGTGGGGGCTAGACTCAGGACAGAAGTGAGTATTTGCAAGCAACAGTATGGTTTCATGCCGAGAAAGAGTACTACAGATGCATTATTTGCCTTGAGGATGTTGATGGAAAAGTACAGAGAAGGTCAGAATGATCTACATTGTGTCTTTGTAGATTTAGCAAAAGCCTATGACAGAGTACCCAGAGAGGAACTGTGGTACTGCATGCGGAAGTCTGGAGTGGCAGAGAATTATGTTAGAATAGTACAGGACATGTACGAGGGCAACAGAACAGCGGTGAGGTGTGCTGTAGGCGTGACAGACGAATTTAAGGTGGAGGTGGGACTGCATCAGGGATCATCCCTGAGCCCCTTCCTGTTAGCAGTGGTGATGGATAGGCTGACAGATGAGGTTAGACTGGAATCCCCGTGGACCATGATGTTTGCAGATGACATTGTGATCTGCAGTGAAAGCAGGGAGCAGGTGGAGGAACAGTTAGAAAGATGGAGGCATGCACTGGAAAGCAGAGGAATGAAGATTAGCCGAAGTAAGACAGAATATATGTGAAGGACTGAAGGACTCCAAAATTCTCTGCTCTGATGAGACCAAGATACAACCATTTGGCCTTAATTCTAAGTTGTATGTGTGGAGAAAACCAGGCACTGCTCAACACCTGTCCAATACAGTCCCAACAGCGAACCATGGTGGTGGCAGAATCATGCTGTGGGGGTGTTTTTCAGCTGCAGGGACAGGACGACTGGTTGCAATCGAAGGAAAGATGAATGCGGCCAAGTACAGGGATATCCTGGACGAAAACCTTCTCTGAGCTCGGGGCCTCAGACTGGGCTGAAGGTTCACTTTCCAACAAGACAATGACCCTAAGCACACAGCTAAAATAACGTAGTGGCTTCAGAACAACTCTGTGACTGTTCTTGAATGGCCCAGCCAGAGCCCTGACTTAATACCAATTGAGCATCTCTAGAGAGACCTGAAAATGGCTGTCCACCAATCTTCACCATCCAACCTGACAGAACTGGAGAGGATCTGGAAGGAGGAAGGGCAGAGGAAAAATTTGTTGCATCATTCCCAAAGAGTCTCATGGCTGTATTAGCGCAAAAGGGTGCTTCTACTAAAGACTGAGCAAAGGGTCTGAATACTTATGGCTGTGTGATATTTCAGTTTCTCTTTTTTCATAAATCTGCAAAAATTTCAACAAGGGGGTCTGAATACTTTCCGTACCCACTGTAAATGCCAAAGTGTACAAATAAGTTTGAAGTCGAGATTTAAAAATTTCTTCTCACCTTTTCAAAAGTTTGGTATCATAAGAGATCTTGCTAAACAGAAACTGACAACATATCCAGCATCTTTCCAATGCGTAGATATAACTACATGTTTCAGCTGTGACAATTTGTGCGCACTCAGGGCTGACAACAAGGCGCTCTAAAGCGGCCACGCCAGAGGACTATCTGAAAGGAAGATGCATTTTTGGGGCGTAGGCCTAGCTCGCTAGCTAAATTCATGTCGCAATTGCGCCACACCGGAGGTGGTCAAGTTGTTTCATCGTGCAGGAGTTGGGCAACAGCCCAAGTGCGTCACTGGGCCCCATTTTAGTCATGCCCAAAGAAATCGGAAACCTAAAATGAAGAAAAACAATTCAGAATCAGCTTTATTGGCCAATACACACAAGGAATTTGTCTCAGGGAGTTGGAACCTCTCCAGTATGACAGCAAACGGCCACAATGGCAAGACGAACGAAAAAGACAAAAACATCGACAATACTAGAAAGCGTCTTACCGAGACGTCCACCGGTGTAGGCGCCATCTTGTTTTTGTGCGTGTGTGTTTGTGCAGTCTTCCAGATAAATGGTCTTCAATGATCATAATTATCAAATGTTAAAAATGTTTGGTGTTCGCTTTACAGGCTCTTTAAGTTTCTGTTTTTCAATAGAATCACTCGTTATTTAATAGAGAATAATGTCTTGCTTGATCGAAAGCAGGACGTCACCGCCCGACTTCCACTCGATCGCCCAATCAAATATTTTGCTCAATAAGTTTAATTAAAAGCTGTTTTAACACAATAAATAACCTCGAGGCACCACTCTGCATTTAAAAGGCATTTACAGTGATCAAAGATACACTGGTAATAATATCAAGAATTTATCTGATGGGGTGGTACACACGAATATACCCATGCCATATAATAATAATACGTCCATTTTCCATAGCGCTTATCCTCATTAGGGTCGCAGGCGTGCTGGTTCCTATCTCAGCTGAGGTGAGAGGTGAGGTACACCCTGAAGTGTTCGCACGGGGAGAACATGCAAAACTCCACACAGGTGAGGCCGGATTTGAACCCGGGTCCTCACTGTGAGGCACATGCGCTAACCAGTCACCCACAGTGCTGCCACAACTTTTAATATAATGCATAAATTCAATCAAACTTTACATTTGATAGCACGAGAGCAGACAACCTTCCCACAGTAAATTAAGAATGAAGAACCAAAAAAATCTCTCTGCAGGTTTGGGTTGGCACTCTTGGTGTAGGACCTCAAGGCAGAAAGCTCTGTGCCACCTTCCAATATGCTGAAACCTATGCCTTCCAGGATGAAGTTGGTGACCTGCTACTGCATCTCTGCCAAGTTGTGCCAAAGGGTGTTCTCTGCTTCTTGCCTTCCTACAAGGTAAATATGGATACATACTGATTGAAATGAAAAAATCTGGTCATTTGATATGAGTCCATTGGAGCGTCGCGTTTTCGCAGGGCGAGGATGGTAACTGTCAGGAAGGCTGGCTAAAAAAACCGAGGTTCCACTATCACAACAGGGCTGCCACGTTAGTGACAGGGCTACAACCAGAGGCGGGTCGAGTAGCCACAAATTGTACTCAAGTAAGAGTACTGTTACTTTCGAATAATGTGACGGAAGTAAAAGTTCAATGTAGTCCTCCAAATAATTACTTGAGTACTAGTAGTATTCAGTGAAAAACTACTCAAGTACTGAGGAATTGCTGAGTAACTGAGTTTTTTTAATCCTAGCAAGAACATCAACTCGACAAAAATGTAAAATGGGAATGTGCAAATTCAGATATTGCCCAACAATAATAAATATAATCTTTATATAATAATTTAACAAGATTAATTCTGCCACAAGAAATTGTGGCATGAGTGTAAACAAGTCTTTGTTTACACTCATGGAACAGCACAGTAGGCTCACCCGATTTCATAGCTGTTCTTTTCTCTAGTTTTTACCAGGTTTCAAGAAAATGTCACAAGTAGCGCCGTTGGATTGGTGAAAACGTTGTATGCTAGTGCCCAAGGAGGAGGTCTCTCTGACAAACCAAAACATAGATTTGTCAAGCAATAATAGATAATAATAATAATTCCCAAATTGGTCGCTGTTGTTTACTGGCACTGTGGCGCAATGCAGTCAGAGAATGGGAATTACATATTTACGGGTCACAGATATACAATAATACTCGATCCTCCCGTGCCTACGTGGCGGCCATGCCACAAATTCGATATACCAGCTCGTTGGTGTTAGCGGTATGGGATTGGCTATGCCCAATCTTTGTGCAGTAGCTCTGACCGATTTTCCCTCTTCTCTCAGCTTCAAAATGGTTTGCTTTTCTCCCATAGACAGCTCTCTGGTCTTCGTTTGCTGGACAGCAAATGTAGTTTTCACAGGTGAAACCCTAAGCCAAAAACAAGCACTCTCTCATGTTTAAGAAATCAATCTAAAAGGCATCACCTGAGCAACTAGAAATACCAGTCAGTCACATGTTCCAAGACTTTTGCTCACTTTAAGTTAATTTAATGATGTCTGTTCCAATACTTTTGCTCACTTGAAAAGCGGGTGGCTTCAAACACGGGTGTGCACTGTCCTAAGTTGTTTAACACATTTAGATGTAAATCCCATGAAATAAAAGATGGAATTCTGATTTTCTCATTTTCATCTTTTGATCTGAAACCCAAATGTCTTCAGTCTACAAAAAAACAAACAAAGGAAACGACCTTGGCGTTCCAATACTTTTAGAGAGGACTATCGACACTGTATATATAAATTGTGCCTTTGGCAGTAAAGATACAGTCTACATAATTACATAGATACATTTTCTGAACCGCTTATCCTCAATAGGGTGTGCGGGCGCCTATCTCGGCTGACTTCGTGCGAGAAGCGTGGTACACCTTGAACTGGTCGCCAGACAATTGCAGGGCACACAGATACAATCAACCATTCACACCTACAGACAATTCAGAGACGTCAATTAACCTACCTTTAGGCTTTACACGATCAGGATTTTTGGGGCCAATCACCGATCAGCAAGTTTAAAAAAAACGATAACCGATCCGATCACAAGATGGAGCTAACTTACTATAATTTAATTACTTTAACAAATACTGTTAATGACATGCTTACTCTAACTTTCTCACTGTCCTGGCTATATAGATGGGAATTGTCCAGAGTTTGCCTCCGTTTGACTTTTCCTTTGTTTTTTTGGTTTTTTTTCCCACGCTGCGTTGCTCGAACACGGCATGCTTCTCCTTGTGTACATTCTTCAGGTGCCCGATCAAATTTGTTGTTGATTTAGATGACGTTCCCCACTACGTACTTCAGTTATGCAGCGACTGCAAGTGTTGTTTGTCTGAGACACCGCAAAATTCTCCCACACCGACGACAAAAACTTTATTGGCCGTCAGATAGTTACAGTACAGCGCCACAAGACACGTGACAAGGCTAAAAATAATCTAGCTTTTGGATTCATACGCAATAAAGATGCGGAGTTAAATGTCTTGTGCGGAGCCGATCGATGACGTCATTGATCGGATCAGCGAATTATGACATGAAAGCCAATCAGCATAAAATGCTAATTATCGGCCGATATCGATCACACCGATCAGATCGGCGTAAAATCTACCTATCATATATGGGAGTATATGGTAGGTAGGTGTATTTTTTTAAGGTGTTATTGAGTGGGCCAGTCTGAGAAGCAAACCACATCTCCCATGATCCCCTGCGCACCTTGCAGGGGATCATGGGAGATGCACATGTGCAGTGCAAGAAATATCACAGTGCACTGAGCACGGCGCTAAATTTAACAAGTCGAAGGTCCTGCAAGCTTAAATCAGAAATACGGACGTGTTTTGGTTCTGCAGTAATCAAAAATGATTGAGGATAAAGCATGACGGACATGCAAAAAACTGTTGTTGTTTTTTTTCCTTTTGTGCACTTTTGGGCCATTTATCGGTGATCTAAGAATTTGTAGTGGCCTCGTCAGGCAACCACCGACCTACCTAACAGCATACTAGACCCAGGTCATGGGACCCTATAAATTCCCTTTTTAAGGATGTGATCCAGTATTAAGCTGGCCTTGTTTGTCAGAGACTGAGCATTAAAAAGTTCACCTTTAATGCTTGGGGTGGTAACACATTTTTTTCTATTTTCTATATTTAACATTTCGTTCCAGTGCTGCCCTCCGCAGAGACTTTCCCTGGCTTCTCGGAGTTTAGTGTTGAGTTCCAAAAAAAATCCAAGATGGCGCCTACCAGTGTGGTCGCCTCGGTAACGCGCTCTCTAGTATTGTCTTTGTTTTTGTGTTTTTCGTCCGTCTTTGGAGACCTTACACGACTCACTTACACAAGGGGAGACCTGCTAACCATCAAGGAGGCTACTCCGGACTTTCTGTCACCGACTTTTGAAAATCCGCTCAGTTTTTTCCCCGAGTTACTCACCGGAGCGGCGTCCGCGGTTTTCGGCGCATGGATGCGGAAGCAGCGCCACAGAGGAAAACGAGCCGGAATTCAGGTGAAACTCCGCAAGAGAGGACACAGATTGGCGTTCCCGTCGATCCACCTCGCGAATGTACGCTCCCTACCCAACAAAATGGACGAGCTTCATCTTCTGTTAAAGACCAGTAAAGACTTCGGACGTTCCGCGGCCATGTGCTTCACGGAGACCTGGCTTTGCGACGCTGTACCCGATGGCGCCGTCATGCTTCCCGGCTTCAACATTCATCGAGCGGACCGCGGCATGGAATCATCGGGGAAAACGAAGGGCGGCGGGATATGCCTCCATATAAACGAAAAATGGTGTACGGACGTCACGGTGCTCAGCACACACTGCAGCCCGCATTTGGAGTCGCTGTTTTTGAACTGTAAACCATTTTACTCGCCACGTGAGTTTGCATCGTTTATACTGGCTGGAGTCTATATTACACCGCAAGCTAACATGAACGCCGCATTGCTAACGCTCGCCGAACAAGTCAACGAAATTGAAAAAAAACACCCTGACTCACCCCTCATTATTCTCGGGGACTTTAACAAAGCTAAACTCAACCACGAACTCCCTAAATACAAGCAGCACATCGACTGTCCTACCAGGGAAAATAATACTTTAGACCACTGCTACACTACGGTAAAAAACGCATACCGTGCTATACCTCGTGCAGCCCTGGGGTCGTCCGATCACTGCTTAATTCACTTAATACCGACGTACAGGCGAGAACTTAAATGCGCGAAGCCTACAGTGAAAAACAGTCAAAAAGTGGACCAATGATGGATGATGCAGTCAACATGGGACTGCACTTCATCCTAGAACACCTCGACAGTGCAGGGACCTACGCGAGGATCCTGTTCGTGGACTTCAGCTCAGCGTTCAACACCATCATCCCTGAACTCCTTTCAACCAAGCTTCTCCAGCTCAGCGTCTCACCTGCCATCTGCCAGTGGATTTAGAGCTTTCTGACGGGCAGGACACAGCAGGTCAGGCTGGGGGAGGCCACCTCATCCACACGCAGCATCAGCACTGGGGCGCCCCAAGGTTGTGTCCTCTCTCCGCTGCTCTTCTCTCTCTACACGAACGACTACACCTCAGCGAACCCGACTGTCAAGCTCCTGAAGTTTGCAGATGACACCACTGTCATCGGCCTCATCAAGGACTGTGACGAGTCTGCATATCGACAGGAAGCGGAGCGGCTGGAGCTGTGGTGCGGGCGACACAACCTGGAGCTGAACACGCTCAAGACAGTAGAGATGATCGTGGACTTCAGGAGGCATCCTTCGCCACAGCTGCCCCTCACGTTGTCCAGCTGCCTTGTGTCAACCGTCGAGACCTTCAAGTTCCTGGGAATTACAATCTGTCAGGACCTGAAGTGGGCGAACAACATCAACTCCGTCCTCAAAAAGGCCAAGCAGAGGATGTACTTCCTGCGGCTTCTGAGAAAGCACGGCCTGCCACCGGAGCTGCTGAGACAGTTCTACACAGCGGTCATCGAATCGGTCCTGTGTTCTTCCATCACAGTCTGGTTTGGTGCTGCTACAAAAAAGGACAAACTCCGACTGCAACGGACAATCAAAACTGCTGAAAGGATTGTCGGTACCCCCCTACCCACCATTGAGGACTTGCACGCTGCCAGAACTAAGACAAGGGCGTGCAAAATCCTCTCGGACCGTCTGCACCCCGGTCACCAGCTCTTCCAGCTCCTTCCCTCAGGTAGGCGCTACCGATCAACGCAAACTAGAACTAGTAGACATTCCAACAGCTTCTTCCCTCTTGCGATCAACTTCTTAAACACCTAACCTATAATTCCATTACAACAAGCTGGCAATTTTTTGACTTGAGTTCGTTGTCACATTTCTGTGGGGCCAATTATGTATTACTCGTGCACTCACTGTAGTTGTCTCGCCATGCTGCACTATTTGCATATACTGGCCACTCATGCCAGAGTAGCATCTGCTCCATTTGCACACTGATTGAGGAGTATCTGTAACATTTGCACAACCGACATTGTCCCAGATGATCGCACTACTCGTCACTTTAAACCGCATACACTCCTTGAAGTCTCAGCGCCCTTTGCACAATGGTCATTGCACCGGACTATTGCAATATTAGTCGTTCGAACTGCTCTAAGTGCTAGAGGACTCTGCATCTTTTTGCACAATTGTTTTTTGTCAATGTCTTTATGTCCCCAAAGTGTTCTGTAAATTGACTGTTTGTTGTACTAGAGCGGCTCCAACTACCGGAGACAAATTCCTTGTGTGTTTTGGACATACTTGGCAAATAAAGATGATTCTGATTCTGATTTTTAACATTCCCTTGGGCAAATGTACAGCGGCTGAAATAAGTATTGAACTATTGACCTGAAAATTTCACCACATGTTGGGAACAACCCAGGTAATCCATACAAACAAATAAAGTAGAACAAATAAGATCAGAAATTAAGTTGTGTGTAAAAATGTGAAATTACACAGGGAAAAAGTATTGAACACATGAAGAAAAGGAGGTGAAAAATGGCATGGAAAGCCAAGACAGCACCTAAAATCTATCAATAATCAAACAGCAATCCAGCGGTTTGTCGGTGCAAATGAATATCAACTGGTTCAGTCCCAATTGATGGCCGACAAAAAGGTCTCATTGCCAAGGTGTGCGTCAAGACACATCTCATGATGAGTAAGAGCTTAAGAGCATCGCAAAGTAATTGTTGCAAAACATAACGATGGTATTGGTTACAGGCGCATATCTAAGCTTCTGAATGTTCCAGTGAGCACGATTGGGCCCATAATACATAAGTGGAAAGCCAATCATACCACCATAAATTTGCCTCGATCAGGTGCTCCTTGCAAGATTTCTGACAGAGGAGTGCAAAGAATAATCAGAAGAGTTGTGCAAGAGACAGTGACCACCTGTGGAGAGCTTCAAAAAGACCTTGAATCATCAGGTACGGTTGTCACAAGGAAAACTGTGAGTAATATACTCCGCCGCCATGGCCTGTATCCACGCTCGCCACTCAAGACCCCATTCCTGGAAAAAAAGCATGTCAAAGCTCGTTTAAAGTTTGCTGAACATTTGGACAGGCCAGTTATATACTGGGAGAATATAGTCTGGTCTAATGACGGCAAAGTTGAACTCTTTGGATGCCATAATGCAAACCACGTTTGGAGGATAAATGGCACTGCACATCACCCTAAAAACACCATACCAACAGTGAAGTTCGGAGGTGGGAACATGGTGGTGTGGGGCTGCTTTTCAGCAAATGGTACTGTTAAACGTCACATTATTGAAGGAAGGATGAATGGGTAAATGTACCGAGGCATTCTTGACAAAAATCTGCTGCCATCTACGAGAATGATGAAAATGAAATGAGGGTGGACATTTCAGCAGTATAATGATCCAAAACATACTGCCAAGGAAACTCTCAATTGGTTTCAAAGAAAGAGAAAAAAAAAAAAAAAGCTGATAGAATGGGCCAGTCAATCACCTGACTTGAATCCAATTGGAAATCTATGGGAAGAACTGAAACTCAAGTAACATTCAAGATTTGAAGACGGTACTTTCAAAACGTTTCATATCGTTTTGAAAGTACCATATTTTGATTGATTTAATGTGACCCTGATTTGTTTCTCTTTTTTTTCTCCAAAACCTGAGAAGTACTTCACACACCTTTCTTCACAGTGTTAAAATTTTTTGACTTCCTGATTTTGTGGGTTGTATGAGCTTGAAGCCAAAATTATGTAAAAATAAACAAATACTTGGGAATGATCCAACACGTTTTTCACACCTGGATTTGGGGATCCTCTGCCATTCCTCCATTTGCTAAAATTATTTCAGTATTTTTTTTCCTCATTAATGTACAAACAGCACCCCATATTGACAGAAAGAAACTCAATTGTAGAAATGTTTTCAGATTTATTAAAAAAGAAAAACAAGACATATCACACGGCCATAAGTATTCAGACCCGTTGCTGTGACGCTCATATTTAACTCGGGTGCTGTCCATTTCTTCTGATTATCCTTGAGATGGTTCTACACCTTCATTGGAGTCCAGCTGTGTTTGATTATACTGATTGGACTTGCTGAGGAAAGCCACACACCTGTCGATATCAGACCTTCCAGCTCACAGTGCATGTCGGAGCAAATGAGAATCGTGAGGTCAAAGAAACTGCCTGAAGAGCTCAGAGACAGAATTGTGGCAAGGCACAGATCTGGCCAAGGTTACAAAAACAATTTCTGCTGCACTTAAGGTTCCTAAGAGCACAGTGGCCTCCATAATCCTTAAGTGGAAGACGTTTGGGACGATCAGAACCCTTCCTAGAGCTGGCCGTCTGGCCAAAATGAGCAATCGGGGGAGAAGAGCCTTGGTGAGAAAGGTAAAGAAGAACCCAAAGATCACTGTGGCTGAGCTCCAGAGATGCAGTCGGGAGATGTTAGAATCTTCGAGAAAGTCAACTATCACTGCAGCCCTCCACCAGTCGGGGCTTTATGGCAGAGTGGCCCGGCAGAAGCCTCTCCTCAGTGCAAGAAACATGAAAGCCTGCAATGGAGTTTGATAAAAAAAAAACACCTGAAGGACTCCAGGCTGGTGTGAAATACGATTCTCTGGTCTGATGAGACCACGATAGAACTTTTTGGCCTTAATTCTCAGCGGTATGTGTGGAGAAAACCAGGCACTGCTCATCATCTGTCCAATACAGTCCCAACAGTGAAACATGGTGGTGGCAGCATCATGCTGTGGGGGTGTTTTTCAGCTGCAGGGACAGGAAGACTAGTTGCAATCGAAGGAAAGATGAATGCAGCCAAGTACAGGGATCTCCTAAACGAAAACCTTCTCCAGAGTGCTCAGGACCTCAGACTGGACCGCAGGTTCACCTTCCTACAAGACAATGATCCTAAGCTTACAGCTAAAATAATGAAAGAGGGGCCTCAGAACAACTCCGTGAATGTTCTTGAATGGCCCAGCTAGAGCCCTGACTTAATACCAATTGAGCATCTCTGTAGAGACCAGAAAATGGCTGTCCACCAACGTTCACCACCCAACCTGACATAACTGGAGAGAGGTTCTGCAAGGAGGAATGGCAGAGGATCCCCAAATCCAGGTGTGAAAAACTTGTTGCATCATTCCCCAAAAAAACTCATGGCGTTATTACCTCAAAAGAGTACTTCTACTAAATACTGAGCAAAGGGTCTCAGAACTTAATGGCTGTGTGATATTTCAGTTTTTGTTTTTTAATAAATCCGCCAAAAATTCAACAATTCTGTTTTTTTTTTCTGTCAGTATGAGGTGCTGTGTGCACATTAATGAGGAAAACATTAACTTAAATGATTTTAGCAAATGGCTGCAATATAACAGAGTGAAAATGTTAAGGGGGTCTGAATGCTTTCCGTACCCACTGTGTGTGTGTGTGTATACACCGACGGTGTGTGTGTACATATGTACATATATATATAATTTTTTTTTAAGTGTGTGTGCGAATTCTACTTATTCAAAAAATCAAAATCAACAAAAAAAACTCTGTTTGTCATAAAGTAGTCATCACAACCAAGGTTGTGGGTTCGATTCTCAGCGCTTGTGACCATTTCGAAGTGTCCTTTCACAAGATACTGAACCCACAGTTGCTCCTGATGCTGCATCATCAGTTGGTGAATGATAAGACCGTGTTAAAGCGCTTCGAGTACCTTGAGGTAGAAAAGCCCATTTACGCACTACCATTTCCAATGTGATGCTACTGATTGATTCAGATGCTGGATAAGCTGCGGGATCGATGGAACATCACTGGTGTTTGGGAGAAACTTGACAAACAAAAGAAAGTGATAACAGAGCCTCGTGGTGGCGGCAAGGGTGATTTTGATGGACTACTTCAGGCTTACTACAACGCAATTAAATCCTGTGAGAAAAGAGGTGAGATATTATTTGTCTGTACTCATTTTGTTCTCTCAAGGGGGAATTCTACCCACTCTCTGCTGTATACAGTATTTGTGTTGTACACCATACAGACACGTCATGTACCTGTCCGAGTGAAAGGGGCACACAAATAGTGCTGCAACCCTCGAGCTGAAAGGTGGAGTCAGTGATGGCCTCGACAGCCATCAAAGCAAAATGCTTCTTCTTTAAAGTGCAAAATCTTTCTCTCTCGGTTGTGTTGCCATAGATGGTGCCCTCCTGATGGCTGTGTGTCGGGGAAAAGTGAGCGAAGGACTAGACTTCACAGATGACAATGCAAGAGCAGTGATCACTATTGGGATCCCCTTCCCAAATATTAAAGACCTCCAGGTAAGTAGTGGGTGATGAACTATTGCTCTTTGTCTATGATGCATTTAAAAACTCATTCAATGCCAGCTGTTTTCCGAAAAACAATCCCTACAGTGCCGGCCATTTTATAGCATTTTGACGGATTTTTCAAGACACCGAATGTACCAAATAAAAGAATAGATTCCCTTCTTACGCCAGAAAAAAAAAGTTAGATTCTACTCTTATTGTTAAGAGGCTCCATTATATATGATGAACATGCTTCGCACATATGTCCAGATCTCTGTTGTGTCACAATTATAACACGCACATTATTCTGCTGTCTACCACAACACGTACATTGCAAACTCTATACCAGTGATTTGCAACCTTTATGGAGCCAAGGCACATATTTTACAATTGAAAAATGTCATGGCACACCAACAACCAAAATGTCACAAAAAGTTGATACATTATTTACTGTATGAACTTCCTGCCAACTAATAGGAGACCATTTATTTGATCTGTCTGTCACTATGCCTCACTGCCATAAATAGAGGAACAAAGATACATTATTTCTTGTAAATAAATAATTTTATGAGCAATTAAGTAAAATTTTATAATTTCCCACGGCACACCTGAAGAGCGCTCATGGCACACTGTGCCCCGGCACACTGGCTGGGAGTCACTGCTCCATACATATACATTATCTGTTCAAGTGGAAAATGCTTCAACTCCGACTGACAGCAGGCGATGGCAGCCATTTCCTGGTTGTGACGTGGGTGGGACAGAGAAAACTGGTTTGCTCTTGATTCTAAAATGGTGCATCACTGCGCTCTGCTGGTGTTTCTGCCTCATTAACATTGTTTGCAAGTTTGACAATGACAATCCAGTGAGAGTCTCCTACAGCCCTTCCCGTGAAAAAAAATAATCATAAATAAACATTAAAACACGTTCTTGGCACTAAATGATACTCTGATACTAGAATAGAATCATAGAATAGAATCATAACATTGGCGCTTATTTTATAGTTCTGGACTGAAAAAGGATTCGCATGGTCATGAAAAACCTGGAAAAGTTATAGAAGTCCAAAATGCATTTTCCAGGTCCTTGAGAAGTTAAGGGAAAATGAAATTTTCTGTAACGCTATAGAAAAGTCATGAAAATATTGCGTGGATAATATTTAAGGTTGGACATCGAACCGGGACAAACATTCACGGAATCATCCATCCATTTTCTACCGCTTATCCGGGTCGGGTCGCGGGAGCAGTAGCTTTAGCAAGGACGCCCAGACTTCCCGCTCCCCAGCCACTTCATCCAGCTCTTCCGGGGGGATCCCGAGGCATTCACAGGCCAGCCGAGAGACGTAGTCTCTCCAGTTTGTCCTGGGCCGTCCCTGGGGTCTCCTCCCGGTGGGACGTGCCCGGAACACCTCACCAGGGAGGCGTCCGGGAGGCATCCAAATCAGATTGCCCCAGGCACCACATCTGGCTCCTCTCAATGTGGAGGAGCAGCGGCTCTATCTCTAAGGGAGAGCCCGGACACCCTGCGGAGAAAACTCATTTCGGCCGGATCATGTTCTTTCGGTCATGACCCACAGCTCGTGACCATAGGTGATGGTAGGAATGAAGATCGACCGGTAAATTGAGAGCTTCGCCTTTCGGCTTAGCTCCTTCTTTACCACAACGGACCGATACAAAGTCCACATCATTGCAGACGCTGCACCTATCCGCCGCCTGTCTATCTCCCGTTCCATTCTTCCATCAGTCGTGAACAAGACCCCAAGATACTTGAACTCCTCCACTTGGGGCAGGATCTCATCCCCGACTTGGAGAGGGCACGCCACCCTTTTCCGACTGAGGACCATGCTCTCAGATTTGGAGGTGCTGATTCTCATCCCAGCCGCTTCACACTCGCCTGCGAACTGCTCCAGTGAGAGTTGGAGGTCACAGCTTGATGAAGCCAACAGAACTTTTCAAAAAAGCATGATCGTCTTGAGGCTTCTGACAATTTTAGGTGGATCTGCTCAATGTGCACAGTACATTCAAATGGGAAGGAAGATATTTGTTGTCACCACTAGGTGGTGCTATATGTATTGCAAAATATTGTCATACAGATGTGTTCAGGGTGTGACTTTAATGAAACGTGAAGTTTGGGATTGTTTTGGAGCATGTGCAGGGATTTTATTCAGCATTTCCCGTTTTGTGGCAAAGAAAATTTGATTTGCTAAATTTGATGCCCAACCCCTCATGTAGTATGGCAAAATTAAAAGCTTTTGACAACTTTTAATGTCCGATGACTGGAGATGCTACACACCAAGTTTGAAGTCAATTGGATGAAAGCTGTCGTAGAAGTTCGCAAAAGTATGAGAATGAGGGCTGTAAATGTGGAAAAAATGATCCAAAAAGGTCCAAAATTGTATTTTCCAAAAATCAAAGCTCTCTTCCTTTTCATTTTAGGATACAGTGCATCCGAAAAGTATTCACAGCGCTTCACTTTTTTTTTTTTTTTTTTTTTTTTTTACATTTTATGTTACAGCCTCATCTCAAGATGGAATAAATTCATTGTATTCTCAAAATTCTCCAAACAACACCCCATAATGACAATGTGAAAAACTTGTTTTTTTAATTTTCTGCTGGCGACCAGTTCAGGGTGTAGTCCGCCTTTCGCCCGTAGTCAGCTGGGATAGGCTCCAGCGCCCCGCGACCCTAACCAGGATAAGCGGTGTTGAAAATGGAATGGAATCTAAGACATCATATGTACATAAGTATTCACAGCCTTTGCTGTGAATACTTCGTTGATGCACCTTTGGCAGTAATTACACCCTCAACTATTTTTAAATATGATGCCACAAGCTTGGCACACCTTTGTTTGGGCAGTTTTGCCCATTCCTCTTTGCGGCACCTCTCAAGCTCCATCAGGTTGGATGGGGAGTGTCGGTGCACAGCCATTTTCAGATCTCTCCAGAGATGTTCAATCGGATTCAAGTCTGTGCTCTGGCAGGGGCACTTAAGGACATTCACAGAGTTGTCTTGAAGCCACTCCTTCGTTGTCTCAGCTGTGTGCTTAGGGTCGTTATCTTGTTGGAATGTAAACCTTCGCCCCAGTCTGAGGTCCTGACCACTCCGGAGCAGGTTTTCATCCAGGATTTCTCTGTACATTGCTGCATTCATCTTTCCTTCAATCCTGACTAGTCTCCCACTTTCTACCACTGAAAAACATCTCCACAGCATGATGCTGCCACCACCATGCTTCACTGTAGGGATGGTATTGGTCAGGTGATGAGCTGTGCCTGGTTTCCTCCAAACATGACGCATGGCTTTCACGGCAAAGAGTTCAATCTTTTTTTATCATCAGACCAGAGAATTTCTCATGGTCTGAGAATCATTCAGGTGGCTTTGGTAAGTTTAAACAGGCGGCCAGCTGTAGGAAGAGTCCTGGTGGTTTGGAATTTCTTCCATTTACGGATGATGGAGGCCACTGCGCTCATTGGAACCTTTAAAGCAGCAGAAATGTTTCTGTACCCTTCCCCAGATTTGTGCCTCAGGGCAATCCTGTTTCCGAGGGCTCCAGACAATTCCTTTGACTTCATGCTTGGTTTGTGCTCTGACATGCACTGTCACCTTAGGGACCTTAAATAGACGTGTGTCCTTTTCCAAATCATGTCCAATCAACTGAATTTACCACAGGTGGACTCCAATTGTAGGAACCGCTCAAGAATGATCAGTGGAAACATGATGCACCTGAATCCAATTTTGAGCTTCGTGGCAAAGGCTGGGAACACTGTATGTGCACATGATTTCTTAGTTTTTTTATTTTTAATTAATCTGCAAAACTTTCCCCAAAAAGTGTGTAGAATTGTGAGAGGAAAAAAAATATTTATTCAATTTTGGAATGAAGCTATAACGTCACAAAATGTGAAAAAAGTGAAGCGCTTTGAATACATTCCAGATGCATTGTATGGCTTCTGCTGACTTTTCTTTTTGTACGTCTCAAGGTGATACACATGCCTCCCAATTTTTGTAGCCGTAGGTGACACGTAGTGTGAGAACCGTTGATTTTTAAATTTGTAGATGTGACACCCAAAGTTTGAAATCAATTGGAAAAAATCTGTGGGAAGAGTTTGTAAAAATATGACAACTGTAAAAGGGGAAAAAACAGATCAGAATTTGAAAGTAAATAAAAATGGCGGACTTCCTGTTGGGTTTAGGGTATGGCTCCGAGAGACTTTTTAGTAGGTCTTGGTCTGTTACATATGCAATACAGCACTATGGAGGGCACAAGCCAGTGCAAACTGTAGTTCGGTGCCAAGCCCGGATAAATGCAGAGAGTTGCGTCAGGAAGGGCGTCCGGCTTAAAAATTTGGCCAAACAAATATGAGTGTTCAACTAAAGAATTCCATATCGGATCGGTCGTGGCCCGGGTTAACAACATCCGCCACTGGCACCTTAACCTACAAGGCGCCGGTGGAGATTTAGCTCCTGTAGGTCAGAGACAAAGCAGAGGTGGAAAGCGGGTTCTTTGGTAGAAAGAGAAGAGGAAAGCCTAGAGCTGAATGTTGGGACTATGACAGGAAAAACTCGGGAGTTGGTGGACATAATGATTAGGAGAAAGGTTGATTATATTGTGTCCAGGAGAGCAGGTGTCAAGGCAGTTAGGCTAGAATTTAAGTGGCAGGGTTCAAATTATTTTAGTATGGTGGAGATGGGAAGAGGAATCAGAATCATCTTTATTTGCCAAGTATGTCAAAAACACACAAGGAATTTGTCTCCGGGAGTTGGAGCCGCTCTAGTACGACAACAGACAGTCAATTGACACAGAATACTTGTGAGACATAAAGACATAAAAAACGCAGTCACTGAGCAATACAAGGTTACTAGTAATGTGGTAATGCTGGTACAATTTTTAAATTTTTTGTTTGACAATTGTGCAAAAAGATGCAGAGTCCTCTAGCAATTAGAGCAGTTTGAAATGACAAATAGAACCATTTTTTGGGACATACTTCGCAAATAAAGATTATTCTGATTCTTCAATGACTGTGCAAAGGGCGCCGAGACTTCAAGAAATGTATGCAGTTTAAAGTGACTAGTAGTGCGGTAATCTGGGACAATATCGAAATGTTGCAGATGCTACTCAGGCACATGAGTGGCGAGTATTGGTCAACAACAGATATGCAAATAGTGCAGCGTGGTGAGACGACTGCAGTGAGTGCACGAGTAATATATAACTGGCCCCACAGAAATGTGACAACAAACTCAAGACAAAAGATTGGTAGCATGTTGCAAGAGGGAAGAAGCTGTTGGAATGTCTGCTTGTTTTAGTTTGCATTGTTCGATAGCGCCTACCTGAGGGAATGAGCTGGAAGAGGCGGTGACCAGGATGTGGAGGGTCCGAGAGGATTTTGCATGCTCTTGAAAAGTGTCCTTTTCAAATCTGCAGTAGAAGGTGTTCAAGTCGTCGGCTAGTCTTTTATTGTTCTCAGCTTTATGGGTTTGTCGCTTGTAATTGGTTAGCGATTTTAATGCATGCCAGACTGGTTAGAGTCGTTAGCAGTGAACTGTTTTTCTAACTTTACTGCATAGTTTCTTTTTGCAATGGTAATTTCTTTAGCTGGTTTTGAATGTGATTATACAGGGCCCTATCCCCACTTCGATATGCATCCTCTTTAGCCTGGAGAAGTTGCTTAAGTATGGCAGTGAACCACGGTTTGTTGTTATTGAACATGTGAAATTACTTTGTTGGTACACACACCTCTTCACAGAAACTGATATAGGATGTGACAGTGTCCGTATATTCATCCAGGAGATGGAAGAAGTGATGGGTACGTTCGGCATCCAGGTAAGGAACCTCAAGGGACAGATTGTGGTAGACTTTGCAAAAAGGATGGAAATGGCTGTAGTGAACACTTTCTTCCAGAAGAGGCATGAACATAGGTTGATCTACAAGAGCTGAAGTAGAAGCACGCAGGTGGATTACATCTTGTGCAGATGATTTAATCTGAAGGAGGTTACTGACTGACTGTGTAAAATGAGGGGAGGAAGAACCATGTGGTTGAAGGGGAGAAAGGAAGAGTGTTGTGCGACTTTTCGGGAAGCGGTAAGACAGAGACCGCCACACAGCAGTAAGACAGAGACCACCACACAATGAAGTTATGGGAAAGAGTAGTGGAGGCTAGACTCAGGACAGAAGTGAGTATTTGCGAGCAATAATATGGTTTCATGCCTAGAAAGAGTACCACAGATGCATTATTTGCCTTGAGGGTGTTGATGGAGAAGTACAGAGAAGGTCAGAAGGAGCAACTGTAAATTATGTCTTTGTAGATCTAGAGAAACCCTATGATAGAGTACCCAGAGAGGAACTGTGGTACTGCATGCGGAAGTCTGGAGTGGCAGAGAATTATGTTAGAATAGTACAGGACATGTATGAGGGCAGCAGAACAGTGGTGAGGTGTGCTTTAGGTGTGACAAACGTGTTTAAGGTGGAGGTGGGACTGCATCAGGGATCAGCCCTGAGCCCCTTCCTGTTTGCAGTGGTGGTGGATAGGCTGAAGAAGAGGTTAGACTGGAGTCCCCTTGGACCATGATGTTCGCAGATGACATTGTGATCTGCAGTGAAAGCAGGGAGTAGGTGGAGGAACAGTTAGAAAGGTGGAGCAGAGGATTGAAGATTAGCCGAAGTAAGAATAGAGAGAGGGGAGAGGGGTGGAGGAAGAAGAATGAGGCTACAGATTAGATGTTTTGGAGACAAAGTTAGAGAGAGCAGACTTCAATGGTTCGGACACGTCCAGAGGAGATAGTGAGTATACTGACGGGTGATGAGGATGGAGCTGCCAGGCAAGAGAGCGAGAGGAAGACCAAAGAGAAGGTTGATGGATGTCGTGAGGGAAGACATGAGGGCAGTTGGTGTTCGAGAGGAGGATGCAGGAGATAGGCTGACCTGGAAAAGGATGAGACGCTGTGGCGACTCCTAACGGGACAAGCCGAAAGGAAAAGATGATGATTTGACAGGGACAATGCAATCTGACATAGTTACAAGCTTGCAGCTGATATGATCTGAGTTCATAGCTACTGGTAATTCTCAACTCCAGTCCCAGGTTGGGGTCTTCCACAACATAGTAGTACAATTTAAAATATACATCAATACACCAAAAGAAAGATCAGACTCTCTTCTTTTCATCAGAAAAAAAAGTTTATACCGTTCTTTAGTAATCAGCAGTCTACTTTCAGCCAAATCTGTTTCTGGAGGAAACAAAAAACAGCCTTTTTGTGAAAGCAGACACATCGAGCAAAACAATGAATTTGACACCAATATTTTTTTTCTTGAGTGAAAATCTCAAACATCTGAACAACAACAAACAACACTGAGAAAGTATAACTATGTACAGAATTTACTTTAGACAAAAATGCATGAACAAATGGGGCTCCCACACTTGCACTTTCTTCCTCCAAATTCTCCTCCTCTCCCATTTGTTCAATAGTCCAGGTTTTTATTACCTTGCGTATAAAATGTAGCAAAGCTTTATCCACATCTGGATTTTATTCTTCTGTGGCAGTGAATGGGATCTTGTGTGGTTGTCATTCTCCTTGAAGCCAGTCCCTACCTTTGCTCGAAGCACAACCTGTGCAGTTTAGAAATATAACTATTACTATACAAATACTTAAAAATTGCTGTCGTGGGACGTGGAGAAAAAAAAAGTCAATTACCTTCTTGTCTGCACTGCGAACTGGAATGGGAGTCGAATTTTAAAAAATACATACGATTACTGGAGAATATGTTTTATTGATGATTATTTATTGCAAGGGTGAAAAAACAAACACTACTTTTCTTCGACGCAATCCTAAAAGACATTCGACTCACGGGTGTTGAATTCCTGCAAGATGGGCGAGCGGTAAATGCAAAATTCAAATCAGTACTGGCAACAGATGTTACATAGTAACGTGAACTCATGGGACTAAATTATGTTTTTATGTAACAAGGATTGAAGGAGCGTGTTTCACTCACTAAATGTAGCTAACGCGAGCTCTAAACGAGTTACCTTAGTCTTCGTCGGCTGAAGCTCGGGATGAAGCTCGGCTGGCTATCCAAAAGGGAGTTCACGATCTGACGATTCCGAATCCCATTTATTAAAATCCTGGTCGGCAGCGGCCGAGAGCATCTCGCCATATGTATGGGCCGGCATTTTGGGCGATAGCTTTGCAACAAAGCGATTGGCTCGGAGCGTCATGCTTTATTCCCCCGCATGATGTTAGGCAGGGGTGTCAAACTCAAATTCACGGTGGGCCAAAATTTAAAATTGGGAAAACGTCGCGGGCCGAACTCAATATTTAATGAAAAATCGCTGCGATATGCATGTTTCCCTTCTCTGCAGAAATGTAGCGTTAAAGTTCATCATATGACAACAAACTTAAATTTTGCTTAAACACTGAATCTGGAATGAACAAACTTTAAGATTATTAACACAAGAAATCAAATTTGCGATAAAATACATCAGTGGTATTTGTTTGCTGTTTTGTATTTCAATAATTCTTCTGTCTCTCCATCTTCTATTTATCTATCTCCAACTACATGTCTTTTTGATGTAAATCTTTTTTCAAAGGCCAACAACAAAACAACCCCAACAAATACGAATGTCCTTCAATAAAAACACGAACTTCAAACTATTAACAGTCCCTGCCTAGGAGTTGATAAAGGGCATTAAAAAAAACATTATTCAATTATGTTGAATATACGACAAAGAGGTTCTGTCTTTTACTTTAGTGAAAAGACAGTCTGCCTGTTTTGGAAGTTAACCGTTTTCCGTCTTTCGCTTGGCCATTTTTGGGAAGGAGAAGTGTAAATTTGCTCGAGGAGACTGGTAGCATAGTTACTAACGATTGCAACAGAAAGGGAAGGGGCGCTCGCGGGTCTAGACTGATGAGCCAACACACCAGCAAAGCATTCCGGGATTTGTAATATGAGTGGTGCCTGTGCTATATAGTGGCGGGCCAGCTCTAATACACATTTGATACGGTCTTGCGGGCCAAATATAATTACATTGTGGGCCAAATTTGGTCCCCGGGCCTGAGTTTGAGACATATGATCTAAGGTGTCATTCCTGTCAGTCGCAGGAATATTTTTCTTGTCTTGGCGCAATACATTTCGAGTACTGAAAGTTTTTTTTTTTTTTTTTTTTTTTTTTTTTTTTTTAATATAAATTTATTTTGTCTTTTCTCTTTTTTGCCAATATGTTTGCACGATACATTGTCTTCTCATTGCAGTTATCCAGAGGCTTGACGGTCACACATAAACTGCACAAGACCCTCCCCCTCCCATCCCCATTAAAAAAAAAACCCGCCATTGACGTCTTTTGACGGCATTGGCAGGGAATAGATGGATTCTTAATGACGTCTATGGATGGCATTGGCAGGGAATGAGCTAATGAGTCATACCGATGTCAGTTCTTTTCAGTAACAAATGAGGCTCTCACCAATGTCAGGGACACCAGATGCCCCAAACTGCTAGAGGCAGACACATCTACCTCAAAATCCACCTCCCACCCACCACCTCCAAAGTCCAGTTTAAAATAGTTTTTTAAATGTGCTTTGTTGACAGCCATGCCTAATAATAGAAAAATATATTTTGCAGGATGAACGGGTTACTCTAGAGGACAAGGCCAAAAGAAGCGGGTGATCTCTTGACATTTTAAGTAATCCCTTCTAGCTTGTGGTTTCTTTGCACATTGTGAGATTTGCTTCGAGCCAGAATTGGCTTTTTCACATATGTTACCTGTCATGTTAGATTGGAAGATGACAGTGTACAGCCCAGGTTTGTTAGCAGGCAGAATGCTAAAATGGGTCAGGATTGGATTTGGATGACATAATCCCTTTGGGCTTCTGGCCTTTTGTGCAGGAGCTGCAGGTTTAGAAGTTGCTTTTTTTCCATTGCTCAGCTGTCGTATGCGGTACATGGCAAACGCAAGCATTTAGCAGGACTTCTTATGACATTTATTGGATTGTTCAAGAGAATCACTTTGTGTTGACAATGCATGTGATTTTGTGTTTTTCCACAAGGCCAGGTCTATACAATGTGCTGCTTTCTGTACTTCAGCTCTGCTTGATCTTCGTCTTAACTTTTTTGGCAACAATTTGAATTTGGTCGAACTTTGTTTGAACAAAGGCGAGCCATGCTAGATTGACTTTGTGTCATGCACATGAAGGAACATGCTGTACCTGTCACATCTCTTTGGTGGCTCTGGGCGGACAAATAATACCTGTCAAAAGTAGTTATAGCGTTGTTCAGTTACCTGCCCTTCATGGCTAGCCCTCAGACGGCAGATGAACTTTTCACTTGTCCATTTCAAAATGTTGACGCTAACAGCCAGCATTGACAAATTCCAGTGGATGGAAGAATTCCTGTTATTTTGGGGGAGGAAGGCCTCATGCTACAGAGATTTCCTTCTCTTCCACCACTCAGTTTGTCATGGCATCTGTCTCAAACAGTGTCTGTGAGATAAGGTTAAACTCTCCATCGTATTTGTTCAGGTACGTGTTAAGGTTGAACTTACTTTCAAAATAAATCGAAGAGTAGCAGGCCTTTGTTGTTAACATATCTGCATAAATTATACATGTGCCCATTTATGAAATAAATTTGGGGGGGGGGGGGGCTCAACATAATACTCAGAGGGCTAAGATTATATTTTTGACTTCCAATAGACAGATTAAATATTTATAAATGTATTGTAAAATATAAATAATCAGTGTTTTACTGGATTTTGACTGAGAAGGTATGTGCCATTATCTTGATCTTAAATTATTTCCCTGGTACTGTATGTTCTTTTGAGTAATTTTAGTAAGCTATTATTTTTGTTTTTGTTTTTCAATGCTTTTAATCATGTAAAGCACATTGACTTACCTTCTGTATGAAATTGTTCCAATGTTTAGAAAACAACGTTGTGTTGCAGGTTGAACTCAAGATGAAGTATAATGATCAGCACTCAAAGAGCAGAGGTCTTCTCCCTGGCCATCGCTGGTATGAGATTCAGGCTTACCGCGCTCTAAACCAGGCCCTGGGAAGGTAAATATGGTATTGTCATTTAAATCCCAAAAAAGCTCATTTAATGTACAGCATGTTTTACCTGTGCCCTTTTCATGACTTTCAGGTGTATTCGTCACCGAAATGACTGGGGTGCCCTAATTCTAGTGGATGACCGTTATAGGAGTAATCCAAACAAGTACATCAAAGGTAAAATGGTAAATTTACAGCATCTTCATCGAGTTTAACCCAGATCCTGTGTCAGCTTTCACAACCCACCAACAATTTTAACTGGTTGGTTTCGACCGTGTCTTAAATTATCTTTCAATTAAACTAAAAACAATGGTCTATAATTTCTCATCTCGTTTACCTTGTTAGGTGTCATTAGCTATTGAAATGTTTATTTTAATGTATTCAATGCGATGTATTAGTATATCCCTTGATTTAAAATGTAACAAAAAAATTACAAAAGGAACCTCAAGAGAGTCAATAAAATAAAGAAAAGGTTATGTTACCTAATACTGAGCGTTATTAGAAAAATTTTCTATTTTTGCCATTTTGTGACCGTAACATCAGTGGTGTTATGGTGTTCAGTAATAGAACTTAACAACAAAAAATCAAAAAAGCAGAACAAGTAATAACACAAAATATAGATTTTCAAGGTCGTACAAACAAACAAAAAAACTATCAAGCAAATCAAACCAGTCTGTTTGTACAAGACCATGTATCTGTCTGCTTGTAATGAGACGCATGTGTGGCAAATAAATCTTTTATTCGATATATTTCTTGCAATGGAAGCACGACACATTTGTCTTTTCCTCCCGACTGCTTGGGCAGACCTGACACCTCTTTGTTCTACAATCAGTTGGTTCGAGTGGAGTTGCGGCTGTGGCTGTTCTGGTTTGGTGTTGAGGAGGCTGCTGCCATGGATGATGTGTACAGAGTGCTAACTGAGCTCTGCAGCGTCTGAGTCACACGGCACCGTTCTCACGTTCAATGTGTGGCTTGACAAGGGAATATCCTAGCTCCTCAATAAATAATTTCTACTAATATGTTTATTGTTGGTGGCGTTCCACGCTTGGTGGATGTGGGTCCACAACACAAATGCATTATTTGCAGACACATCAAGCATCTCCTGATCATTCACTGGGAAATGTTGGTGGCAGTTATCTTACAGAATCTAGGTTGTCCACTCCTCCTTTTTTTTGTTATAGTTGAGGGTAATTGTGGGCTTTTTGTCACTTCCTGATGACACAGCTACATCTGTGTAAAGACCAGACATAAGTAACACACTTTGTTTGTCATTTTGTTGTTGTAGTGTTGGACTATGTGACAGTACAGTGGTGGTTGTAAACACAAACTTTCAGGAAAGTGGGCCTATACCCGCAAGATTTTAGCAGGCAGCTCAGGTTTATTTTTTTCACTGTGCCCTTCTTCTTCTTTTCCTTTCTGCTTGTCCCGTTAGGGGTCGCCACAGCGCGTCATTCTTTTCCATGTAAGCCTATCTCCTGCATCCTCCTCTCCAACACCAACTGCCCTCTGGTCTTCCCTCACGACATCCATCAACCTTCTCTTTGGTCTTCCTCTCGCTCTCTTTCTTGCCTGGCAGCTCCATCCTCATCATCCTTCTACCAATATACTCACTATTTCTCCTCTGGACGTCTCCAAACCACCGAAGTCTGCTCTCTCTAACTTTGTCTCCAAAACATCGAACCTCGGCTGTCCCACTGATGAGCTCATTTCTAATTTTAGCCAACCCGGTCACTCCGAGAGCGAACCTCAACATCTTCATTTCCGCCACCTCCAGCTCTGCTTCCTGATGTCTCTTCAGTGCCACTGTCTCTAATCCGTACATCATGGCTGGCCTCACCACTGTTTTATAGACTTTGCCCTTCATCCTCGCAGAGACTCTTCTGTCACATAACACACCTGACACCTTCCTCCAACCGTTCCAATCTGCTTCGGACCCGTTTCTTCACTTCCTGACCACACTCACCATTGCTCTGGACTGTCGACCCCAAGTGTTTAAAGTCCTCCACCCTTGCTATCTCTTCTCCCTGTAGCCTCACTCTTCCCCCACCACCCCTCTCATTCATGCAAATATATTCTCAGGGAAGGGGCTCAGGGCCGATCCCTGATGCAGTCCCACGTCCACCTTAAATTCGTCTGTCACACCTATAGCACACCTCACCGCTGTTCTGCTGCCCTCGTACATGTCCTGTATTATTCTAACATAATTCTCGACCACGCCAGACCTCCGCATGCAGTACCACAGTTCCTTTCTGGGTACTCTGTCATAGGCTTTCTCCTGATCTACAAAGACACAATGGAGCTCCTTCTGACCTTCTCTGTACTTTTCCATCAACATCCTCAAGGCAAATAATGAATCTGTGGTACTCTTTCTTGGCATGAAACCATACTGTTGCTCGCAAATACTCAATTCTGTCCTGAGTTTCGCCTCCACTACTCTTTCCCATCACTTCATTGTGTGGCTCATCAACTTTATTCCTCTATAGTTCCCACAGCTCTGCACATCACCCTTGTTCTTAAAAATGGGCACCAGCACACTTTTCCTCCATTCCTCAGGCATCTTCTCACACGCTAGAGTTGAACAAAACTCCATAACCAATTCTCCTAGATGCTTCCATACCTCCACAGGAATGTCATCAGGACCAACTCCCTTTCCATTTTTGATCCTCTTTAATGCCTTTCTAACTTCCCCCTGACTAATCATTGCCACTTCCTGGTCCACCACACTTGCCTCTTCTACTCTCCCTTTGCTCTCATTTTCCTCATTCATCAACTCCTCGAAGTATTCTTTCCATCTAGCTAGCACACTGCTGGCACCAGTCAACATATTTCCATCTCTATCCTTAATCACCCTAACCTGTTGCACATCCTTCCCATCTCTATCCCTCTGTCTGCCCAGCCTGTATAGATCCTTTTACTCCTTCTGTAGTGTCCAACCTGCCATACCTGTCATCATATGCCTCTTGTTTGGCCTTTGCCACCTCTCCCTTTGCCCTGTGTCGCATCTCAATGTATTCCTTTTGCCTCTCCTCGGTCTTCTCAGTGTCCCACTTCTTCTTAGCTAACCTTTTTCCTTGTATGGTTTCCTGTAGTGTGAGGTTCCACCACCGAGTCTCCTTCTCACCTTTTCTGCCAGAAGATACACCAAGTACTCTCCTGCCTGCCTCTCTGTTCACCTTGGCTGCAGTGGTCCAGTCTTCTGGAAGCTCCTCCCGTCCACCGAGAGCCTGTCTCACCTCTTCTCGAAAAGATTCACAACACTCATCCTGTCTCAGCTTCCACCACATGGTTCTCCTCTCTGACTTTGTCTTCCTAATCTTCCTCCCCACCACCAGAGTCATCTTACACACCACCATCCTATGCTGTCTAGCCACACTCTCCCCTACCACTACCTTACAGTCGGTAACCTACTTCAGATTACATCGTCTGCACAAGATGTAATCCACCTGCGTGCTTCTACCTCCGCTCTTGTAGGTCACCCTATGTTCGTGCCTCTTCTGGAAAAAAGTGTTCACTGCAGCCATTTGCATCCTTGTTGCAAAGTCTACCACCATGTGTCCCTCCAAGTTTCTTTCCTGGTTGCCGTACATACCCATCACCCCTATTACCTTCACCAACATGTCCATTACAATCTGCACCAATTATGACTCTCTCTCTGTCTGGGATGCTCAGAACTACTTCGTCTAGCTCCTTCCAGAATTTCTCTTTCACCTCTAGGTCGCAGCCTACCTGTGGGGCATAGCCACTAATCACATTACACATAACACCCTCAATTTCAAGTTTCAGCCTCATCACTCGATCTGATACTCTTTTCACCTCCAAGACATTCTTAGCCAAATCTTCTGTTAAAATAACCCCAACTCCATTTCTCTTCCCATCTACACCATGGTAAAATAATTTAAACCGTGCCCCTAAACTTCTCGCCTTACTGCCTTTCCACCTGGTCTCCTGGACTCACAATATATCAACCTTTCTCCTTATCATCATGTCAACCAACTCCCAAGATTTTCCTGTCAAAGTCCCAACATTCAAAGTCCCCACATTCAGTTCTAGGCTCTGTGCTTTCCTCTTCTCTTTCTGCCGAAGAACCCGCTTTCCACCTCTTATTCTTCTCTGACTTCGACCCACAGTAGCTGAATTTCCAACGGCGCCCTGCAGGTTGACGGCGCCGGTGGCAGACGTTGTAAACCCGGGCCGCGACCGATCCGGTATGAAATTCTTTGGATGAACGCTCATATTTGTTTGGCAAAGTTTTAAGCCGGATGCCCTTCCTGACGTAACCCTCTGCATTTATCCGGGCTTGGGACCGGCCTACAGTTTGCACTGACTTGTACCCCCCATAGGGCTGCATGGTAAATTTCATTCTGAGAAGCTCTTGTCCAAGGTCAAACCTGGTGAGAAAAAATTGTTACAGGTGATATTGTGACCCTGCAGTGCAGTCGTCATATTCAGACGGTTACATTTTCCTTGTTTTTTCCTCTGGGATGCCACTTGTGTAATTTGTAGATTTAAAGGCTGCCCAAATTGTTTATGCCGCACTTCCCTGGTTTACTGGTCATGTATTGCTAGAAGGAGTATTTTCCTCGGAAAGGGACAAAACGTTCGTCCACTATCACAAAACACTTCTTGATATCACTTATTCTCACCACAGCAAACCTTGATTCCAGCTGCCCTGCCATGAGGTACATACCTACAGGTACTACATCATGAGGTACTGAGCTCCAACAGATCTTACCTTTATTAGACTTGAATCTTTAAGCAGGAGCAGCTACACCACCAGTGACCTCCTCATCAGATGCCTGACTCTTCTGGATTGTACTCTACATCGCTATACTGCTGTGTGTCCTCTCCCTCATTTTCACCAAAAATAATATCCCTAAATCTCACATGATTGTGGGTGGAGCTGGCTGTCAGTGTGTTGGTTGACAGTGCACTTGTGATATAAGTTTTGGCTGTTATAATTGCTTTGTCACCTTTTTTTTCGCCCAATGGGGTCGGCAGCAACCCTAACCAGAGAAGGACCATCATTTACAACCACAGCATTTTATAAATTTGTGATTTTTTCTTTTTTTTCTTTTAAAAAAGAGGTTCCTGACAAAGTAAAAAATAAATAATGCAACATATTTTATGTGGTTCTGTTACGTGTCTTAAAAAAAAAAAAAAATGGTTCGGTGCCAACCCGGCCACAAGTTGGGTCATCAAACTACACTGTGTCAAATTTACTTCAATTTGATGAAAGTTTTTCAAGTTATTTTTCTGATGTGGCTTTCTTGATCTTAGATCTGTCCAAATGGGTTCGCCAACTTGTACAGCATCATGACACCTTCACCAGCGCCATGCAGTCCATTGTAGCATTCTCTCAGACCCTACAGAAGTGTCACCTTCTGACAAAAAGCCAGAACTCAACCGTCTCCTTTCCAAGCAGCGTATCTGTAACTAAGGCGTTGCAGGATTTACCCAAACCAGTGGATTTTTATCTTTCATCCCACACACCAGTGAAAGCTGAACATCATGAATTACAAGGTAAGTGAAATTTAAGCATCGTTGTTAGTTCCAGGTTTCAAGATCAAAAGCACAATTTTGTTTGCAAAAACATGTTTAATGTATCTGTGATTGGCTGGCGACCAGTTCAGGGCTTACCCCGCCTCCCGCCCAGAGTCAGCTGAGCTAGATTCCAGCACGGCCGCGACCCTAGTGAGGATACGCAGTATGGAAAATGGATGTATACTGTGTCTTTATTGCTAAATGCACAATTAACCTCAATTCAACCTCCACCGAAAGAGTATTATAAAAGATATTGTTCCAAAGGAGCTATCTATTTGGTGATCTCAGCTTGCATACACAGGGGAATGGCCCATTATACATGGATGGTGATGCAGTGAGAAGGATCGAGAGAAGAGGGAAGGGAAGCATGGTGCATCATAGAAGATCCCCAGCAGTCTAGTCAGACTAAGGCGGCATAACTAAAAGATGAGCTCGGACAAGCCTGAGTCATCACTGACTGTAAGCTTTATCAAAAAGGAAAGTTTTAAAGACCCCCTAAAGACATTTTCAGGATTTGTTTCTAAATACATATGTTAATAAATACGTTTGAAGATAAGTGCTGAAAGCGTGCAAAGACTGAGAACAATTTATACTGAATTGTTCACCATCTCAGGTGTACATTTTTGGGGGGCGGAGCTAAAATGGGGCCCAGGTAAAAAAAAAAAAAGAACCCTAGAGTGTCACCTGAAGACTTACACAAATCACTGGCACATGCCAGCATCTCTGTTGACAAGTCTACCATACATAAAACATTAAACAAGAATTGGTTCAACTGTGAAGCAAGGTAGGGCTGGGTGATAAGTCAATATCAAAATGTATCGCGATAGACCCGTGATCAATATCAATAGAAAATACGTCCATACATCCATTTTCGTCCGCTTATCCAAGGTCGGCTCGTGGGGACAGTAGCTTTAGCCCAGATTTCACTCTCCCCGGCCACTTCCTCCAGCTCCTCTGAGGGGATCCCGAGGCCTTCCCAGGCCAGCCGAGTGATGTAGTCTCTCCAGCGTGTCCTGTGTCGTCCCCGGGGTCTCCTCCTGATGTGACGTGCCCGGAAAACCTCACCAGGGAGGCGTCCAGCAGGCATCCTAATCAGATGCCTGAGCCACCTCATATGGCTCCTTTCAATGTGGAGGAGCAGCAGCTCTACTCTGAGCCCCCTCCGAATGACAGAGCTTCTCACCCTGTCTCTAAGGGAGAGGACCGACTGAGACCATGGTCTCAGATTTGGAGGTGCTGATTCTCATCCCAGCCGCTTCACACTCTGCTGCGAACTGCTCCAGTGACAGCTGGAGATCACGGCTTGATCAAGCCAACAGAACCACATTGTCTGCAAAAACCAGAGATTAAATACTGAGGCCACCAAACCGGACCCCCTCAACGACTCGGCTGCACCTAGAAATTCTGTCCATAAAAGTTATGAACAGAATCTGTGACAAAGGGTAGCCTTGGCAGAGTCGAACCCTCACCGGAGTCCGACTTACTGCCAACATTGCAGAAAAACTCTGACACTAATCATACAGGGGCCGAACAACCCGTATCAGAGTGTTTGGTACTCCATACTCACGAAGCACCTCCCACAGGACTCCCCGAGGGACACAGTCAAACGCCTTCTCCAAGTCCACAAAACACATGTAGACTCATTGGGCAAACTCCCATGCACCCTCGAGGACCCTGCCGAGGATTTAAAGCTGGTCCACTGTTGCACGGCCAGGACGAAAACCACACTGCTCCTCCTGACTCTGAGATTCGACTTCCCGACGGACCCTCCTCTCCGGCACCCCTGAATAGACCTTACCAGGGAGGCTGAGGAGTGTGATCCCCCTTTAAAAAGGGGGGCTACCACCCCAATCCAGTGGCACTGTCCCTGATGTCCACGCAATATTGCAGCGGTGCGTCAACCACTTCAGCCCCACAACATCCAGAGCCTTTAGGAAGTCCGGGCGAATCTCATCCACCCCGGGGGCGTTGCCACCAAGGAGCTTTTTAACCACCTCAGTGAGCTCAACCTCGGTAGAGAGATAGGAGAGCCCGCCTAAGAGACCCCAGACTATGCTTCCTCATGGGAAGGCGTGTCGGTAGAATTGAGGAGTATTCTCCCCGAGTTGAGGTCAGCAGTGCCCCATCCTCACTATACACAGTGTTGATGGTGCACTGCTTCCCCTTCCTAAGACGGCAGATGGTGTACCAAAATTTCCTCAAAGCCATCCGGAAGTCGTTCTCCATGGCCACACCGAACTCCTCCCATGCCCGAATTTTGCCTCAGCGACCACCAAAGCTGCAACGCTTGTCCTGCTGGTACCCATCAGCTGCCACAGGGGTCCCACAGGCCAAAAAGCCCTGATAGGACTCCTTCTTCATCTTGACGGCATCCCTCACCGCTGTTGTCCACCAATAGGTTCGAGGATTGCAACCACGACAGGCACCGACTACCTTACGGCCACAGCTTCGGTCGGCCGCTTCGGCAATGGAGGCGAGGAACATGGTCCACTCGGACTCAATGTTTCCCGCCTCCCCTGAGACATGGGTGAAGTTCTGCCGGAGATGGGAGTTGAAACTCCTTCTGACAGGGGATTCTGCCAGACGTTCCCAGAAGACCCTCACAATACGTTTGGGCCTGCCAGGTGGAGATCAGTTGACAGCTCTGCCCCTCTCTTCACCCGAGCATCCAAGACGTGGCTGCAAGTCCGATGACACGACCACAAAGTCGATCATCGAACTGTGACCTAGGGTATCCTGGTGCACGTGTGGACACATGGTGTTCGTTATGGACAATCCGTGGTGAGCACAGAAGTCCAATAACAACACATCACTAAGGTTCTGATGGTGGCGTTCTTCCCAATCACGCCCTTCCAGGTTTCACTGTCATTGCCCGAGTGCGCATTGAAGTCCCCCAGCAGAATGTGGAGTCCCCAGTGGGAGCGCTCTCCAGCACCCCATCCAAAGACTCCAAAAAAGGTGGGTATTCTGAACTGCTGTTTGGCCCATAGACGCAAACAATAGTCAGAACCCGTCCCCCCACACGAAGGCGGAGTAAGGCTACCCTCTTGTCCACAGGGGTGAACCCCAATGTACAGGCGCCGAGCCAGGGGGCTATAAGTATACCCGCACCTTCTCTGCACCTCTCACTGTGGGCAACTCCAGAGTGTAAGAGAGTCCAACCCCTATCAAGAGGACTGGTACCAGATCCCAAGCCGTGTGTGGAGGCGAGCCCAACTATATCTAGTCAGAACTTTTCAACCTCACACACCAACTCGGGTTCCTTCCCTGCCAGCGAGGTGACGTTCCACGTCCCTAGAGCCAGCTTCTGTAGCCGGGGATCGGATCGCCAAGGTCCCCGCCTTTGGCCACTGCCCAGCTCACACTGCACCCGACCCCTATGGCCCCTCCCACAGGTGGTGAGCCCATGGAAAGGGGGACCCACGTTACCCTTTCAGGCTGTGCCCGGCCGGGCCCCATGGGTGCACCAGGCGCTCGCCTTCGAGTCCAACCTCCAGGCCTGGCTCCAGGGGAGGGCCCCGGTGACCCGCATCTGGGCAAGGGAAACCTACACTAATTTTTTTAATTCATCATAGGGGTTTTTGGAGCCGTGCTTTGTCTGGTCCCTCACCAAGGACCTGTTTTCCATGGGTGACACTACCAGGGGGGTGAAGCCCCAGACAACTTCGCTCCTAGGATCATTGGGACACACAAATTCCTCCACCACAATAACATGATGGCTCAATATATATATGTGTGTATATGTATATGTATATATATATATATATATATATATATTCTCCGTTTTGAACTCAAAATAGTCCATTTATATGAATCGTATCGATCTGCTGAGTTTTTCCTGGGGTGAGGCTCACCGTCGCTGTCATCATAGGCTGTTTCGTATCAGCCGGCCGCCGCCCGGCTGATCATTGTCCCTAAATGGCCTCCATTTGGGGAAGGTCATCATCGTTACCATAAAGGCAACGGCTCACTACTCTTGTTTACATTTAGACGAACAAAACAGTGGTTAAAGCAAAGGGATTCCCAACCAAGATTGCCAGATTAACATAGAATTTTGAAAGTACCATATTTTGATTGATTGAATGTGTTTTCTACAAAAACTGAGAAGTAAATGGGGATTTCGTCACAGTTTTCAAATTTTTTGAATTCCCGATTTTGTGGGTTTTATGAGCTGGAAGCCCAAATTATGTAAAAATAAACAAATAAATACTTGAAATTGTTTAAATTGTGATCCTTGAATCTATACTCGGATGAAAGTCTAACTTTTTGAACGGAATTATGGGAAAAAATAAACTTCCATGATATTAAAATTTTTTTTGAAAAGGGGCTGTACTGCTGAACTTTTTTTCCACTGTCCTGCATTAATATTAATGTGTTTTCTGAAGTCGATTATGTTTGACATTACAAGCAGTCGTACAAATATCGACAAGCCTTTCATCATCACATTGTGAGGTGACGTGTTTGGACTATACTTTGGTGAGCACCTATTGTTTGGGGTCATCACAAAGTTAAATTGTTAGCTCAGTTCCGATTGGTGATTGCAGAGTAAATGCAGACAGTGTTTCGCACACAGCCATGGTTGGGGGCCATGAGATCAGTTGACTGGTTCATTACTCATTACTGGAAGGCCTTTTGCGTGCCTGAGTGGTGCTGGAACAGATGTTGGACTGTTGCTTTTAATTAAATCTCCTTGATCTTTGTTTGAGTGATATCAAGTGTAAGACCATGGTTTGCAGAGGACCAATTTGGCCATGTTAATTTTTCTTTTTAAACAATGAAAGCAATAGATATGATTCCTTTCATTGTTCAGAGAAAAAGAACACGGCCAGATTGGTCCTGTGCAAACCAGGGTAATTTTATTTTGAGATTTGAATATACTGTGGACAGTAATCCCTCGCTATATCGCGGTTCACTTATTGTGGATTCAGTGGATCCGTATATGATCAGTACAGTGCACTTAGCATTGCTGGCTATTTGACTGTAATTTGGCAGCAATGACTCACATAAGGACAAATAGGCTCTTTTACTTTGCAGAAAAAGAAAGCTAACTGGGCAATTTCAACTCACACATTTGGTAAATTACCAAATTTCTTCCTAATGGAGTGAACATGACTGGCATGCCAGTGGCTAACACAAAAGCCACAGTGAGAGTTTCTTGAAGTAAATTCGCAAATACCAACGTGGCCCCAGCGTACAGTATAGCTAATGCACACACTCCTTGCAATATGGCACAATATGTAAATCTTTGGACCAACAGTATGGATCAAATGCAGGAAAAGAGCAATATTTAGCTTGACTTTTCTACAAGTCGTTGTTATAAGAGAGCACCGAAAGTAATTCGCAAGCACCATGATGCGTTGCGCTGCCTACAACGCTGAGACAGTAACTGTGCTAGCAAATCGCCAGTCTTTCGCGTTCACTTTCATGTCACTCAAGCAGAGCACGCATGCCTTTTTAAAGCATATGATTGTGTGAATGGCGACCTGAAGTGGACAAATAAATGAATGCACCTCTCTAAAGTATCAAATATTGACATTGAATTTCACATATGAAACATTCGCTAGTCGCTACTTCGTGGATTTTGTCTGTTGTGGGGAGGTTGTGGAACGGTTACCCCCACCATAAACGAGGGATTACTGTATTTACTTCACTACTCTGTGTCTTTATCACAGCTACAAGTGTGTTGTATGAAAATATAGCAACATTATTGTGTTTCGTAAAAATACAACATTTGGTTTCCTTGATCTAGATTGGCAGAGGATGACACATATTCCACATTCAGAGCCATCTTTCCATCCACCAGCCAACAGTCGGAACCTCATTTTGACCTCAGGTAAATGTTTAAAAATGTTTAAAAGAACCAGTGTTTGAAAGAAAAAAACATGGGGCGAAAACATGGGTTCTTTTCTCTCTTTGTAGAGAAACAACCAATCCTCTCGCTGCAAAATAAGAACAAGAACTCGGTCTTTGAATCATCAGCTGCAACGGGATCCAGTGAATTCAAAAGGGGGGGATACATTCCACATTTGGAGCCTTCAACAACACGAAGAACCCATTCGAACACAGATTGTGAATTGCCTCCAACCGACAATCGAAATGAAAAAGAAGAGGACCAGACTGTCTTTTATACCCCTGAACTTTTTAATGCTAAAGCCGGTGCCTGTGAAGGAACTGCGAAAACGTCACCATCCCTGGTCATTTTGGGAACAGAGAGTCAAGCCCTCCACCCACAGAATAATTTGGGATCTGAGCTCGCCCCAGACTCTGAAAAGAGGATGGTTTCATTCAACACGGAGAATATACAGTTATCAGGCAGAGTAGAGACAAAGGTGGGAGCAGAGCAGGTGAGAAACAAGATCCGGCTCTCAAGATCCAGACAGAGAGCTCACCTATCGCCAACAGATACCTAATATCCACGATAAATGCAGCTGAAAATGCATATTTCCCCTCATTATTCTTTAAAAAATGTTTTTTTTCAAACCACAATAAAGTAAACCTTTAACATTCATCAATGTCTTTTTATGACTTTCTTGTTTCTTATCAGCATCCAGCCAGTTCACAGCAGTCAACCTCTATCTAGTCGCGGTTTCATCTTCAAATTTTGTAATAACACAATTGCTTTCAGCTTTCAGCCTCTACGGCGCGGGTGTCAAACTCAAGGCCCAGGGGCAAGATCCGTCATCATGTCCGTCATGTGGCCTGCGAATGCAAATCATGTGTGGACTGCTTGCTAAAATACCATCCATCCATCTATTTTCCATGCCGCTTATCCTCACTGGGGTCGTGGGCGTGCTGGACCCTATCCCAGCTAGCTCTGGACGAAGGGCGGGGTACACCCTGAACTGGTCGCCAGCCAATCGCAGGGCACATACAAACAAACAACCATTCACAGTCACACCTACGGGCAATTCACCTACCATGCATGTTTTTGGGATGCGGGAGGAAACCGGAGTACCCGGAGAAAACCCACGCAAGCATGGGGAGACCATGCAAACTGGTCCTCAGAACTGTGCGGCAGATGTGATAACCAGTTGCCGCGAAAAGACCAAAATGGCAAATTGTCTTCACCTTTAATAACGTTGGGAATTGCAAGCCTTTTTTACGGTGGCCTGGAAGTGCAAAACAATATAAGAAATTGTGAAACACTTTTACATTTCAGAAAGCAAATGAACAAAAGCAGAAACACTTTTACATTTCAGAAAACCCATGAACAAAAGCAGAAACAGTTTTACCTAAGACGAACCAAATGACTGTTATGGGTGTGTGTTCTGGTTGTTGTCTCGTACACACCTGCTCCTGAGAGCCTCTTCCCCACCTGTGCCTCGTTTACCCGAATTAACCCCATGCATTTAGCGTCCTGTCTCCACATCGCCGACTCGACCCTGTTCCGATTATCGACCTTGCCTTTTTGCCTCACCTTTTTTGGATACTGTTGCCTTTGCGGATTGCCTGCCTGTGTACCGACCTCTGCCCGTTAATTAAACCTCTCCATTGGAATTGGAGTCGTGCATGTTGGGTCCTGTCATTTGTTCCGTTCATGACAATTACAATCGAGACAACCCGGAACGGCAACGTTCCATTTCCCAGACATTCGTAGAAATCCCACGCCCTTTCTCAGCAAGACCCGCCCCGCTTCAACATGATTGACTCCTGCATCGCGGGAAGGGTAGACTACGAAGATGTAACAAGATGTCCATCCCAAATATAATTTAAAAAAGTAAGTTTATTATGGGGTGGCACGGTGGGGGACTGGTTAGAGCGTCAGCCTCACAGTTCTGAGGACCGGGGTTCAATCCCCGTCCCCGCCTGTGTGGAGTTTGCATGTTCTCCCTGTGCCTGCGTGGGTTTTCTCCGGGCACTCCGGTTTCCTCCCACATCCCAAAAACATGCATGGTAGGTGAATTGCCCGTAGGTGTGACTGTGAGTGTGAATGGTTGTTTGTTTGTATGTGCCCTGCGATTGGCTGGCAACCAGTTGAGGGTGTACCCCGCCTCCTGTCCGATGAAAGCTGGGATAGGCTCCAGCACGCCCGCGACTCTAGTGAGGAGAAGCGGCTCAAAAAATGGATGGATGGAAGTTTATTATGGTTAGGTTTAGGGACCAGGGTTGGGGTTAAGGCAGTTTAGGATGAGTTGAGGTTCGGGTTAAGGTAGTTAAGGCTGGCGCACACCGAACAGTGTGCGTGGTTTTGCGTGGCAACTGTTTCCTTGAGCGACAGATCGGTCGGCCACTGGTTTTGACGCGATTGAAAATTATAATCACCGTTGCGCGCCATGTTCACGTCCCAGTTTACATTCGATCAAAATGCACAGAAGCTTTCCCCTACGGTGAAAATTACATTTCTGGGTTTGCGAGCCGTGCCGCGCCGCCCCTTTGCCTCAGCTCAAGCCTTATAAATAGTAGGTAAAGCATCAAATGTTGTTTTACATCAATACTAACCTATATACATAATGTATAATGTGCCTGTGCATGAAAAAGCAAAATTTGTGACCAGAATGTACGCTTCCGACTACTATCCACGTTCCCTTGAATTCTCGCTAGCATCCTCTCTCTTTAACAACCTGCTTCTTCCTTAACTCCTAATCTATCTTTTTCTGGTTTAAGAAATGTGATCAAGTACAATATATTGTATATACAGCACCAATCACCTATACAGGCTCGCTGTTCAGGGCATTCATACATACAATGTGCGGGGGTGCGTCGGCAACTCTTATTTTTCTGCGATGGTTCGGTCCAATCGGCTTCGACCACGTTTGCGCAGTGTTCGACAGGCTTTAGGGTTAATGACATTTATATTAACACCGGCAAACTTAATAAGTCACTTCTTTTATCCTCTGGAGGCAGTGGAGCGTGTTCTACCGGGATACAGCAGCCAATCATAGCGCAGTGGCACGTGTCCTCAAGCCAGTCATATTGGAGCAGAGCCTTGTCCTTCCAGGAAAATGCACTGGATTCCTAATAATGTTGGACGTTCCCTTTCCGGGTTGTCTCAATTAGAATTTCTTTCGTCCTTTGTCAAAGTGTTTCTGCTTTTGTTCGTGTTTTCTGAAATGTAAAAGTGTTTCACCATTTGTTATGTTGTTTTCCGTACTTTTTTGTTGCGAGTTCCCCTTTTAAAATAAAGTGAATAATAATTGAACTGTTTTCATTAGCTTCTTATTTAAAAACTACTTATCCATTTTTTGGGGTGTATTTGTAATAATATGAGGCGATTTTACATTTGTAGGATTTTAGTCGTCATAGCCCTCTTAAGGTAACCGTGACTACGACGTGGCCCGTAAAAAAAAAAAAAAAAAAAAAAAAATCAGGATGAAACCTCTTTTCTACTGGCTCTCCAACACACTTAAATGTGCAATTGTGAATGACAAAATCATCAAAAAACAACTGGGAAAGGCCTATGAATATTGAGAAAATCCTCTGAATTGGCATGTCACATAAATGAAAGAAATACAGTACGTTAAATCTACTAAAGATATTGTTTACCTTGGCTATAAATCCTAATGCTATAGAGTATGTCTTAAGATCAGTGGTTCTCAAACCGGTGGTCACGAGGTGCAATAAATTATTAAGTTGTATCCTTTAAAAGTGTGTGCGCTGCTCGGTCTGGTGTGCACTTGAGATAGAAGTTGCTTGAAGATTTGGAATTAGAATCCCTTTGCCGGTCCGTCTATGAAGTTTCTTCTGATATATTAGCATTAAGATAGAAGACTTGGGTTAGGCAAAACGTGGTTGGTTGAACATTTTGGTGTTGAAATAAACATAATTTCTTCAACTGGGAGTGACAAATAGCTTGAAGCAAATGCGTTACCGCTAATTTGGACAGCTGCTATCTGCTAAATAGCGCACAGCACGTTCAGTGAGGGCAGAATAAGTGCATGCTTACAGACGGTGCCATAAATATTGGGATATCGACACAATTCCCACGCACACTCAGTCCGCCGAAGACTGCAGTACGGCAGATGTGCGCTGATAGTTTTCATGGGCGCGTTATTGAACTCGAGTTAGCAACAAAAGTCAAAAAGAAGCTGTCAAGGAAAATCAAGGGTAAATATATTTATTGGGCGGATGGCTGCATATGGCTGGGGTTGGAAAACCACCGTGTACGTGATGTCGGGTAAGTTGATCACCTCTTATTTTGAACTGAGTGTACATTCCAAAAAAATACATCAAACCGGTAATATTTCGTGTTTGGCAATACTCCATCATAAGTCATGCTAGCAATGTAGCTGCCATGCATGTGCTTGAGTGAGCTGGGGTCATTTCTTTGGGCAGAGATGTGCGGGGCGGAATTCAGATCACATTCAGATCTTGCTAGCAGTTTGAAAACGGCATAGTCTTACCTTCAGCTGCAGATTTTCAGCTTTAATTTAAGGCTGTTTAAATCCGAATCAAGTGAACCTACAGGAATTATAACATACAGTATATATACAGCGACTGAAATAAGTATTTAACACCTCACCATTTTTCTCACTAAATATATTTCCATATGTGCTATTGACATGAAAATTCCACCAGGTGTTGGGAACGACCCAAATCATCCATACATGGAAAGAAAGTTGAATAAATAAGCTGTTTCAGTCCTAATGGCCTACAAAAAGGTCTCATTGCCAAGGTGTGAGTCAAGACAAATCTCATGGTGGGTAAGAGCAAAGAGCTGTCTTCAGACCATACTAATTGTTGCAAAACATAACGATGGCAATGGTTACAGATGCATATCTATTTATTTTGTATATATATATATTTTTGTCCTGTTCGGTTGTTAGGTCAAGCAAAATGGAAAATCTATATCCCTTTTATGCCGGAACAGTTTTCCTGTGTCACAGTGGAGTTTTTAAGCCTCTGGTGAGGTATTATAATTGAGGTTTATTGAGAATCAGACTTGATCAGTCGAACAGAACAAAGTTTCTAGAAGGGAGAGAGAAACAAAGACAAAAGATATAGCACGAATTGTAAACAGGATGAGAGAAGTAAATCATTACATTATCTACAACAATGAAACAATGGGACAGGGCCCTGTATAATCGCGCAAGAAACCAGCTGACTAAAGAAATTAACATTGCACAGTTTAGCGCTAACGACTCTAAATCAGTCTGGCAGGCATTCCAATCGCTGACTAATTACAAGCGACGATCAACCCTATCTGAGAACAATAGCACACTAGCCAACGACTTGAACACCTTCTACTGCAGATTTGAAAAGGACACTTTCACACCCCACACCCACCCAGCCGCACCACCGACCACTATCACACCACCGACTTCTGCGTTAACCATCCATGAACAGGATGTGAGACGCATCTTCAAACAACAAAAGATTAACAAAGCGGCAGGCCCAGACCATGTGTCCCCGTCCTGCCTCAAAGTCTGCACGGACCAGCTTGCTCCAGTCTTCTCACAGATCTTCAATAGATCTCTGGAACTGTGCGAAGTACCATCCTGTTTCAAACGCTCCACCATCATTCCAGTCCCCAAGAAATCTGCAATCTCAGGTCTAAATGACTACAGGCCTGTCACCTTGACATCTTTGGTCATGAAGTCCTTTGAACGTCTCATGCTGGACCACCTCAAGAGCGTCACAGGCCCCCTGCTGGACCCCCTGCAGTTTGCCTTCCGAGCAAACATGTCTGCACTTCATCCTGGAGCACCTCGACAGTGCAGGGACCTACGCGAGGATCCTGTTCGTGGACTTCAGTTCAGCGTTCAACACCATCATCCCAGAACTCCTTTCCTCCAGGCTTCTCCAGCTCAGCGTCTCACCTGCCATCTGCCAGTGGATTTACAACTTCCTGACGGGCAGGACACAGCAGGTGAGGCTCATCCGCACGCAGCATCAGCACTGGGGCACCCCAAGGTTTTGTCCTCTCTCCACTACTCTTCTCTCTCTACACGAACGACTGCACCTCAACGCACCCGGCTGTCAAACTCCTGAAGTTTGCAGATGACACCACTGTCATCGGCCTCATCAAGGACGGTGTCGAGTCTGCATATCGACAGGAAGCGGAGCGGCTGGAGCTGCGGTGCGGCCGACGCAACCTGGAGCTGAACACACTCAAGACTGTCGAGATGATCGTGGACTTCAGGAGGCATCCTTCGCCACAGCTGCCCCTCACGCTGTCCAGCTGCCTTGTCAACCGTCGAGACCTTCAGGTTCCTGGGAATTAGTCTCTCAGGACCTGAAGTGGGCGATCAACATAAACTCCGTCCTCAAAAAGGCCCAGCAGAGGATGTACTTCCTGCGACTTCTGAGAAAGCACGGCCTGCCACCGGAGCTGCTGAGGCAGTTCTACACAGCGGTTATCGAATCAGTCTTGTGTTCTTCCATCACAGTCTGGTTTGGGCCTGCTACAAAAAAGGACAAACTCCGACTACAACGGACAATCAAAACTGCTGAAAAGATTGTCGGTACTCCCCAACGACCCTTGAGGACTTGCAAGCTGCCAGAACTAAGACAAGAGCGTACAAAATCCTTTCGGACCCTCCAGATCCCGGTCACCATCTCCTTCCCTCGGGTAGGCGCTATCGATCGATGCAAACTAGAAATTGCAGACATTCCAACAGCTTCTTCCCTCTTGCGATCAACTTCTTAAACACCGAACCTACAATTCCATTCCAACATGCTGGCAATTTTTTTACTTGAGTTCGTTGTCACATTTCTGTGGGGCCAATTATATATTACTCGTGCACTCACTGTAGTTGTCTCGCCACGCTGCACTATTTGCATATCTGTTGTTGACCAATACTGGCCACTCATGCCAGAGTAGCATCTGCTCCATTTGCACACTGACTGAGGAGTATCTGCAACATTTACACAACCGACATTGTCCCAGATGATCGCACTACTCGTCACTTTAAACCGCATACACTCCTTGAAGTCTCAGCGCCCTTTGCCCAATGGTCATTGCACCGGACTATTGCAATATGAGTCATTCGAACTGCTCGAAGTGCTGGAGGACTCTTTTTGCACAATTGTCAAAAAATATATATATAAATAAATAATTATGTACCGGCATTACCAGATCCCTAGCAACCCTTTATTGCTCAGTGACCTTGTTTTTTTTTTTTTTTTTTTTTGGTCAATGTCTTTCTGTCAATCTGTTTTCTGTCAATTGACCGTCTGTTGTCTCCGGTAGTTGGAGCCGCTCACTAGCTCCAACAAATTCCTTGTGTGTGTTTTGGACACACTTGGCAAATAAATATATAAATAAATCGCTTGCTTCTCCGAATGTGTTGCACCATCATCGTTAATGCTCCCAGTTTCACGTTCCTTCATGTCACTGCTGTCCCTTTATTTCTGCCTCAAGTTCTCAATCAAATCGTCAATCAAGAGCTTTTCTCATCTGCGGGATTGAAAAACAGTAACTAGCCGATTTAGCACAAAGTAAGGACTAGAAAGCACAGATATCTCTTTTCAAATGTTGGGAGTAAAAATGAAAATTTGTCAGAAAAATAAATGATCAAGTCAATCTCTTGTTTGTCGTTCCAGAAAAGCTCTGCAATAAATGAAATCTGCAAAGTAGCAGCCGATTATTTACTGTCCTTTTATATTGATTTTTAATACAAATAAATGACTGAATAAATAAAATGTATTTTAAATTCAAAGTTTCATATACTGTATGCAATTCAAAACCAACATGTTATTCTAAACAGAGGTGCAGGTATTTTATTTGTCCACTTGAGGTCATCAGCCACACATTCTAAGCACTTGCATATTAAAGGCGGGGGTGCTCTGCCTGAATGACATGAACAATAGCCCATGCCGACATGGTATCAACAAGCGATTTCCTGCCTTAAGCATAGGCACCATTCCTCAGGGTCCTGGCAGTTTAGTCAGCGAAAACCATTACAGGAACCCCAAATTTACTGAGGTGATGTTTTTAACTACAGTGCGGTAGTTGTAGAAACTCAAGCTACACGTTGCCCTTTAATTGCATTTGTTCCTGTAGATCTTGATAGGAGTGTGCGCATTAGCTATTTGTTGGGCTAAGGTTCGTATTTTGGGAATTTTTTCATAAAACTCTGACTGTGGCTTGTGTTTAAAAAAAAATGGCATACTGGTCGTGTTCATTGTATTCTCAAGCAATTTGATGGCTGACCAAATGTATGGGTTGAGATTCCTCAGTAAGGTCTCTTTCTCTGCTAAGAATAAGAGTCCAATTGACCTTATGTGATTCATTGCTGCCACATTAAAATCATATAGCCAAGAAAGCGAACTGTACCAGAGATATGCAGGTGAGCAGCTGCACTACACTGACCAATAAAAAAAAAGAAAAAAAAAGATCTGCGATGCACTGAATCCGCAAGAACTTAACGGCAATATAGCAAGGGATTACTGTACCTGAAAAATCTACTTAAGTACAGTAACAATGTAGATGTACTTTGGTGCTTCCCACCACGGCCTGTTGATGGTCGATCATCCTAAATGTAAAAGGAGGCAAGTGTATATATACAGACCCTTTCCAAAAAAAAAATTTATATCATGGAAAAGTTCATTTATTTCTATAATTGCATTAAAAAAGTTGAACTTTCATAGATTATAGATTCAGGACCCAGAATTTAAACAATTTCAAGTATTTATTTGTTTATTTTTTTACATAATTTGGCCTCTCCATCTTATAAAACCCGCAAAATGAGGAATTAAAAAAAAAAAAAAAAAAAAGGCCATAAATATTTTAAACGGACTAATCATCTACTAAACTCAAAGCACCTGCACAGGTTTCCCCAGGTGTCATTAAATTGCTTCAATTTGGTTCAATTGTCTGAGTTGGGTTCAATATGGGGAAGACTGCAGACTTGACAACTGGCCAGAAGACCATCATTGTAAGCCACAAAAGTTCATAGCTAAGGAGTCTGGCTCTTCACAGAGTGTTGTGTCCAAACATACAATGGAAAAGTCTAGTGGAAGGACAAAATGTGGCAGAAGATAAACCAGCAAAAGAGATGACCGTGGGGTTCAGCGAATTATCAAATCGAGAAGATAGAGATCCAGAAAGAATGGAATGAGGCGGGAGTCACAACTTCAAAAACCACCACATTCAGACGCATCCGGGAGATGGGCTACAACTGGGCTACAAGCCACTTCTAAGCCTGAGCCAATGTAGGAAGCATCTCAACTGGGCCAAGGAGAAGAAGGACTGGACTGTTGGCCAGCGGTCCGAGGTCCTCTTTTCGGATGAAAGTAAAGTGTGCTTTTCATTCGGGAATCAAGGTCCAAGGGTTTGGAGGAAGATTGGTGAAGAGCAAAACCCAAGCTGCTTGAGGTCCAGTGTGAAATATCCACAGTCAGTCATGATTTGGGGTGCAATGTCCAGTGCAGGTGTTGGTCAAATTTCTTAAATCCAAGGTCACCGCAACAGTCTACCAGAATGTTAGAGAGGACTTCATGATTCCTTCTGCTGAGGATCTGTATGGAGATGCAGATTTCATCTTCCAGCAGGACCTGGCCCCTGCCCATACCACCAGAAGCACCAAAACCTGGTTTGGTGCCCATGCCATCACAATGCTTGACTGGCCAGCCAACATGCCGGATCTAAACAGGAAAAAGTTGGCACCAGACCCAAAAACAAAGAAGAACTGACAGCAAGCATCGAGGAAATCTGGGCTTCCATAACTCCCAGGCAATGATTAAGGCTAAGGGATTCCCAACCAAATATGGAAGATGAACATATCGTTTTGAAAGTACCATATATTGATTGATTTAATATGACCGTCATTTCTTTCTTTTTGTACAACAAAAACTGAGAAGTAAATGATTTCTTCACTGTATTATCATTTTTGGGGTGGGTTTTATGAGCTCGCAGCCCAAATTATGTGAAAATAAACAAACAAATACTTTACATTTTTTTGAATTGTGGATCCTGAATCTATAATTTAGGAAAGTTTCACTTTTTGAATGGAATTATGGAAATAAATGAACTTTTCCATCATATTCAATTTTTTTTTAGAAAGGGTCTGTCAGTAGCTTGTAGTGTATGCCAGTCAGATAATGGAGAGGGAAAAAAAACCCTCATATGTCCACATACTGTGCATACTGTATATTTCTCTGAAGAGATTTATTGAATTATTGTGTTCCCCATTTTACTATAACAGATTATTTGGTATCAATTGCCCCTTTCCTCCCTTCGTACTTGACAAAGTCGAACACATTAAGACCACAGTGGCATGTCAGATTAATAAAATGAACCCCATTGAAGACATGCGTTCAGATTAAACCACGGCTTAACAAATTTCCGAAAATGTTCATCAAAAAAAAAAAAGAAAATCCCCAAAAAATAAATAAATAAACGTACATCTTCCAAAATTTGACCGGCTGGTGTTTTGTTGATCGTTGTCATAGTCCGTGCCCTCACGATGAATTAACTACATTTGGATATAATCAGACAGTTTAGTTGATGGAATTGTTTGGTAAATAGCCTCAGTGCCATGGCCATCTGGATCACAGTGTGAATTGAACTAAGCCTTCCAGCGGCACACACATCTCTGATCAATTTAGCCGCAACGGTTTTAAGACACACTATAGTTCCTGCTACATTTTGGTTGTTGTCAAATTTAGCAGAGGCTATTTGCATGATGGCTTTGGAATGCACCAATACCAGTGACTGCATGCACTCGCTGGACTCAACGTGGTGGTGGAACCTGGCAAACACTTCAAATCACAAGTGCGATGTTGAACACTTCCTCTCAATATAGCCATATTGTTATGATGCCCCCCCGCCCTGACCCGAACGACAGCTACTCTCAAATCTCCAAGAACGTGCTACTTCCTAGGGTTGGTCTCAATTTCTAATTTGACATTGTTAATATGAGATGTAGACTTGGGGAGGGAAAATTGAATTCCACACATACAATACATAGGCACTGTTATTGCATTCGTAAATGTGTGTGTGTGTGTGGGGGGGGGGGGGGGGGGGGGGGGGGTTGAAAACCATCTTTAATGAAAGCCTATCTCAATGAGTGAGTGGGGTTTTTAATAGTGATTGCTTTCCTCTATCGTTTCTAGGGTATCTGCCGCAATAATACTGCACCGTAGAGTGACGTCAATAGATGCACTTAATAGTTCAGTAAAATGAGCAATTGTGTCGATTTCTGTTTTTAGTTTCGTCTTTTTTTTTTGAGACTTTTGACAAATACCTGTAAAATGTTTCGTTCAATCCATCATCGTGAGTGTTACTCTACCCCCGTTGTAAATTACAATTATTTGCACAATCTACGAACTTTCAATAGGTTTAAAAAAAAAAAGAATAAATGACCGCTTGTAATATTAGTTGTCTTGAGTTAGGAATTGTTCTTGATTTGTTTTCCTTGAAAATGAATGGAATTGTGTTTGATGTGAGCAGCATTACATTGAATCAAAACATAGTATAGATCCTAAAATTCCCCCAAATATTACATCGCCCTGGGCGCATGATGCACGACCGACCTCCGATTGATTGAAAATGTGCAGGATTATTGAGCTTGCAAAGAAAGTAAGTTTGTTGACTTTTACATAGGGTGGGGGGGACAAAATGGAATAAAAGTGCAGTCTCTAGTCAAGTTAAGATAAAAGTCCAATCATAAACCCGCCCACCCCTTACCCCCAAGCCCCTTCCAACACACACACACACACACACACACGTACACACTGCTGCCTTTCTAGCTTCTCGGAAGTTTGGAAGTGGTGTGCACAACATATCCATTCAGACAAATGAATGGATTTTGAATCGCTCTTGTTAAGGCCGCCATTTTACCACCAAACCCGTGTGCACATTTTTCAATCTTGAATAAACAGGGTGTGGCTGCATGGCAATCTTAAATGTGAAGCTTTTTCTTGGGATTGATTAGGAAAAAAAAAAAAAAGATCTTTTCCACATTTTTTTTTTTTTTTTTTTTTTTTTTTTGCCACCGTGCCGAAAGCTAATGAAATTGATTTCTTTAAGCGTATTTAACCTGTTAAGTATTGCTTGATCGGATCATCTGGCCTAAAGCAATCTGTCTACTGGAGCAGCTGTTAGAACTTGGCTTCAGTCATCACTTTGGAGCTACTTGAAAAATAAACCCAGATTTATTTGAGAGGGTCAGTAGAATTAGACCCTTAATCTGCCTGTGTGGTTTTATAAGTAAACTAATCTTGATATGGACATTCCTTGTTTGGTCTTATCTTCGTGCGGTTACAGCATTAGCCAGTTAATGCAATAAGTTATTGTGGCATTTGTCATCCGACAGTCTTTTGGTTTACACTGTAATAGGGGATTATTAAAGGAGTATTAAGCAGTTACCAATTATTCAAACCCCAATTTTTCAATGATATATTAGAAGTTATTTTCATACCACAAATTTCAATCATTGGATAGTGACACATTTATTAAATTATCAATTGTTTTATAATTAGATAAAAGAAATTAACATGCTTTGGTATGATATTTGTGCAGATTCTACTACACGTTTGTGTTAAATATGTATAGCCATTCCGTTTTAATGTAATATTTATTATGTATTGCGCTATAATAGAATCCCAGCAAGTAGCCCTATTGTGATCAAATAAGGAATGAGTGAAATTACAAATTTAAGAAATGAATTACTTTTTATTACATTGTCTATCACTGTAAGGGAATAAAAATATATACTGAAATGTTTATGAAGTATGTTTTCCTGTTCATTTTATTGAGTTGTCATACAATTGTTGTCTTCCACACCTAATATATATATACATATATATATGTTTTGTGTCTTTTCTCATTTGCCTCGTGAAGCACTTAGTGTTGCTTTTTAAGTATGAAAGGTCCTATACAAATAAATGTTTGATTGATTAATTGATATCATTTTATTGGGCAATTTATTGGACTGCACAATTGTCACTGCACCAGTTTATCGCTCTATTAGTCATTTTAATCTGCTCTAAATTGCTTGAAGAGCATCATTTCGCACTTACCAGTGCTGATCTTGATAATGCACACCGAAACGATCTTAATGTTTTTTCGAAGCACTATCACTATCTTTATTTGTTTACTTCTGCTAATTTAAATCTGTTAAATCGATCTGTTCTTTCTCTTCATGCTAGGGGTTTACAAAATAATACTAATGCAAAGCCTTGTTTGTTTTTGCCAAACAGTTCAAGACTAACTTTGTCTACTTACAAGAGACTCACTCTATTTCAAATGATACAAACATTTGGAAGTCACAATGGGGTAACTGTATTTGGTAGTCTGGCACAGAACACTCAGCTGCAATTAAAGAACACATTTAATCGGGCCGTTTTGTTTACTGAGTGTCACCCTACTGGTAATTTTGTCTGCCAAGCTATAAAATGAAGTGATCAAATTTATATAATAAGTCATAATTTTATGGGGCCCGGGAAAGCAAATCAGGTGCAACTTCCATGATACTTGATAAAATGTTCACCAAAATTTCCAGCACTTTTTGCTTTCCAAACCCCTCTCTACAGTAACTCGAGCAATAGCTTAACAAGCTATTATCCTTGAATTCCGATTTCTAAACTAGTTGTCCATCAATTTGTTGTGTCTATGTAATAATACGAGGAGGCGATGAAACATTTACCGTAATTTCTCGTGTATAATGCTGAAATGTTGACCTCAAAATTCTGGAAAACCCTTCTACCTATGTATAATGCATTTTTACAATAAATGATTTTGCTTCTACCCATATGATCAAAACATGAAGTATTATCTGTATTTTGTTCAGTTTTTCAAATAATTATTCTGAAGTTAAACAACTTATTCAAACACACAATACTTTCTTTTTATTTATTTGCTCTTATTTTGAAATTCACAGCCCTGCTTGTATTTAGTAAATGAGAAAACTCATGTTTGATTACCCAGGCAAGATTTGTAATTCAATTATTTTCAGAAAACATGAAGGACCAGGCGAAACACATTTAATTTTATTTGAATGGGATTCAAATTAAACTGTCAAGCATTTCAGAAAAGCATTATCATTGAACAAAACATAACCATAAAGAAATTAATGATTGTTGTTCAGTCATCAGTCGTATTAAAAAACAAAAAAAGTGAAACAATATTTTGCAAATTCTCCCTGGGTATGTAAACTCATTAGCACAATTGTGTGCTAATGATGCAGTCATATGTACCCGTCATATTGGAATGAAAGTGGAGGCTACACCTTTTACATAACCTCTAGGTGGCAAACTAGAATGAAAGTGTACAGCTTTTTCATAACCTCGAGATGGCGGCATACATTGGTAAAATGTGTCTTTTTCATTTTCTCCTATACCGATGTATAATGCGCGCATATTGAATGTTGACAATTACTTGGGGTAAAAAATGTGCATTATACACGAAAAATGGTTTCATGGTTTAATGATAATCGCTTTATGTTGCTCTCAGATTTCTGTAATGCTTTTGATACAGTGGAGCATCAGTTCATATTACAATAATTTGTCTTTGGTAATTATTTTTGCTCAGATATAAAAGCCCTCTATGCGAACAGCAATACCTCCATTAAATTATCAAATGGCACATCCCCAAGATTTAAGCTTTCTAGAGGTAAAAGACAGGGTTGTCCTGCTTCTCCCTATCTTTTTTTCGATAGTGCCACAATTTATGGCATACCATATTAAAACTAGTGCCGTTGAAGGTATCTCTCTCCTTTGTGAAGAATTATTCTTGATACAGCTAGCACACGATTCCACATTTAAAAAAAAAAAAAATGAAAGCCACGTCCCTGTAGCCATGCATGTAATTCAGGAATTCTCAAAGGTTTCCGGTTTGTGCTTAAATTTTAAAGGTGAAGTAAATCATATTCAAAATGCTAGCAAGATTTGAATGTGTACTCACTGCCCATCCCTCCGCGTCTCTGGCTGAAACCACGCTCATCGGCATGCACACGCAAGTCACCTTACAGCAAGGTTGTCATTTGCAGCGTGTCTCTTTCACCACTCAGTAAAAAGTCTTGGCATTATAGTTAAAAAGTTCTCAGCATGTACATTAAATTTGAATGATTAGCCGCTTATTTAGCAACGACTAGTTTTTGTAAAAGCTATAAATATCAATACTCCAAATTGTAATAGAGGAAATGTCAGGTGAATTTATTATATCGTTTGTTGTTCAGAGTTCCCAAGAGGAGAGCAGGGCTATTGGTGACCCCTGCTGACTACAACCCCTGGCTGAGCACATCTCTGGGAAGCAGACAAGGAGGTACGTTATGCACTGTGTAATAGTCACATGATTTGTACCCACCCATTTACACACAAACACGTTTTCAGAAGCTGTAAATCACAGGTGAAAGCAAATTGGCCATGATTCTTGCTAAAAAATTGTACCAAAACCTCCAAATTGTCATATGTAAAAAAATGTTGAGCTGTCGGAAAAGCATGTTTTGTTCAACAAACCCATTTTTGCAGTAGCTTGAAAAATGGCTGGTGGGGGCGGTGGTCCGGTGCCTGTGGACTGGTCGGGGCGCTTCGGTCGGGCTCGGGACCTCCCTGGGTCCTGGGGTTCGGTGGTGTCCCCGTGGATGGGTCCCCTGCTGGACGGGCTCGCTGACATGGGGCTGTGTTAGTGCCAATGGTATGAGTAACTTACACATCTGTGAAGTCACCATTAATGCTGAAAGGTACGTACAGGTTTTGGAGAAACATATGCTGCCATCCAAGCAACGTCTTTTTAATGGAGGCCCCTGCTCATTTCAGCAATAAAATGCCAAACCACATTCTTCACGTGTTACAACAGCAGGGCTTCGTAGTAAAAGAGTGCGGGTACTAGACTGGCCTGCCTGCAGTCCAGACCTGTCTCCCATTGAAAATGTCTGGCGCATTATGAAGCCCGGATCCATTCGGGTCTACCAAAAGCCAGATCTGCCGATGGGCAAACAAATCGTTCAGGTATTGCACCTTATCGACAAACCAATTTCAGGAAACAAGTCCAATCAGCTCTCCAATCAGCACTCCTGTTGAATTGTGTATTGATGCTCCCACTTTGACAGTTGACACAATTATGTACCTTACGAGACGTGACAATTATGACGAGCTGCTTTGGTTGTGAATTTCTGGATGACTGTAGGGTTGTTTTTTTTAATTAACTATTATTTATTTGTTTTAACTGTTAATTATTTTGTTAATACATATTATACTGTTATATTATTTTGATTAACCTTTAATGTTTTGATTATTTAGTGTTAACCTTTAGGTCGTAAGAAAATGGATTCGGATGTAATAATGTTTCGTCATTTTCCTTTTTTATGTGATTAACAATAGATTAATATAATCAAGAGTGGGGGAGCTGTGTTGGAAAATGTATGTTTTAGATATGTCAAATGCGACTTCTATTAGTTTGAGACAAGCTTCGCATGCTTTATTGTTATGTTGTGACTACTCGCTCTGTGTGTGTAATGCTTGCAGCTGGACATCATTATTTTGTTGTCTTTCTTTGTCTCTCTCACTTCGATATAACAAGGGGGATTTTTGTCTGGGCTTCAGAAAGGGCTGACAACTCGTAAGACTTGTACCTTTTCCTCTCTTTGCAAAGACTTTCTGTCTTTTTTTGTCAAAACAACCCACAAAGACAAGATTGCTTCCTCACTTATTCTGTAAGAAAAAATATTTGCCAAAACAGTCCGCAAAGAAAAAACTGTACACACACCGTGGCCCATCTATCCGTAGTGAATTAATTGTTTAACGTCCGCAAATAAACTGTACACACGCGGCCTTGCAACACTTCACTGCACTTTGTGACAGTTTGCAGCAGTTTGGGACGTTTTGCTGCACTGCTGCTAACAAGTGCACATGGAAAGATGCTTAAGATAAACAGCAGGAAGCAGTATGCTCACATTAAAAAAAAAAAAAAAAAAAAAATCCCTTGTGCCTGCTATGTTATGGTGTCTGCTCGGTTCTGCTCGGTCATCCAGTGACCCTTGTTCGAATCCCGGCTCCGACTGTCCGCATTTCGAAGTGTCCTTTGGCAAGACACTGAACCTTAATTTGCTCCCTGTGGGCCTGGCAGCTGCTTGCATGGCAGCCGCCGCTCATTGGTGTATGAATGTGTGTGTGACTGGGCGAATGTGAGGCTTTGTAAAGCGCTTTGGGCGCTGTGATGGTGTAGATAAAGCGCTATATAAATGCAGTCCATTTTACAATGTCCGACGACACTTCAAGACGACCCACGGCAACCTTTACAGCCACTATCCACCGGATTCAGATGCTCGGCAGATCAAACTGAAAAGACTTGCTTTTAAACTACCAACAAAGCTCTGCAATCTTCTCCTACACTTGCACGATGCAGCAGAAGGCAACCATAGCTTCTCTTGTCATTTACCGATGCGGAAACGGTGAAAGAATGCATAATTGCCGCTGTCGATGAGGTTGTAATATACAACAAAGTGAAACAACAGTATCTTCTATTATCTTCTATTAAGGGAATTCCTCTGTCGATACGACAACTGCAAGAAGGGTGGCTGTTTTAGCCACATATATGTTTTTGAGACTCTGCTTGTTCAATTGAGGAAAGCTGAATTCATGTCCCTGGCCGTGGATGAATCAACAGACAACGCGGATACAGTGCAACTTTGTTTGTTTGTACATTTTGGGACGGCGACTGGTTTAAGGAAGACATCCTGACACTAATACTGCTGGACACACGACAAGAGAAATGATCTTCCAATAGATTGTTGTTGTTTTTTAAAGACAATGGACTGGACTTGGGGCATGTTAACCTGCTTGTTACAGATGATGCTCCCTGGATGTCAGGAAAAAAACAAGGGTTCTGCACTACTGTCTGATCCCTCAACTGCCTCATTCATCACTGTCCTCTGCGCGCAAAATTACGTGGGAAAATGAAAAACACCATGGATTATACTCGCTGATATGGCAGAAGAGCACATTAACCGACGGTACTTCTCCATAACAATGTGAGATGGTTAAGTCAGGGGAATGCACTCGAGAGAGTCTGTGAGCTCAAATGTGCAACTGTCACTTTTCTTCATGATCGTAAGCGCAAGAAAGCTAGCACATTTCTGACGTATATGCTGGATCAGAAGTTTGTGTCGGAGATGTGCTTTTTGTGTGATACCCTTTATCATTTGAATGTGCTTAACCTGTGACTTAATGGAAGGGATAAAACAATTGTTGATTTGGTGGAAAGGTTAACTGCTTTTGAAAAGAAAAAAGATTTTCTCATCTGAGCTTCATGATAGGATGCTGCAAGTGCAAGTGTACTTCATTAAGTCATCACAGAGTGGCTTTAGCCACACAAGTTAATATCAGATTTTCTGGACAATTTGAGGCACAACTTTGCACAGTAAATACAGTTCGGCGCTACATCCGTAAGTGCAACTTGAAACTGTACTATGGAAATGTTGGATTTATCTTACCCAACATTATATAAAAAAGAGACACAAAAGGAATGAAGACGCTGGTTTCTTTTTCTCATGAGGGGGGCGTATGGGAGATTGTTCAGATTACAGCCTCTCAACACGCTCTAAACAATCTCTCCCGTCGCTCCTGCATTTATTTGAAAATAGGGAGGTTTCTAAGTTTACAAGACATAACGTACTAAACTACAAGACACAACACACTAAGGGTAGGGTTTCAAGGTGAAAACATGGGATCAACACCTGCCACGTCCCGGCCACGTCCTTCTCTCTGATGATTCCTGCTGAGTCATCTTCTTGAAGGCGAGACATCTTCCTTTATCAAAATCGTCCATATTACTAATGCAAGCTAAGCAAATAAATGATAACTTCTACAATATATTTAACAGAAAAGCAAAAGCCATTTATCAAAAACACCCAGAAACGCCGCCGGCTTCTTCTCGATCAAACTCCTGGTTAAACTCATGGTTAATTCCAATGATATAAATAAATTAACACAAATGTGAAAAGCAAAATGTTAACTTACTGTGAGGGGTGAGAATGTCGGTTTTGGAACATGTTGAAGCCATAAAATTTAATTTAAAAAAAGTTAATGATTATTTGCTAAAAACAGTAAGGTTTATCAGTTTGAACATTAAATATATTGTCTTTGTAGTGTATTTAATTAAATATAAGTTGAACATGATTTGCAAATCATTGTATTCTGTTTTTGTTTATGTTTAACACAACGTCCCAACTTCATTGGAATTGGAATTGGGGTTGTACATCCCAGTCAACATGGAAATGAGCGCATATGTTGGAGTAGCCGACTCCTCCCTGTCCATGCCCACATTTAATTTTGCAAATCATATTTAAAAGAACCCTGCACCTGTGATCCCAATCTCTGCACGATCAGAAAAAAATCAAATAAAATGAGCAAGGCAGTGAAAAAAAAGAATTTTTCTGAATGTGAAGTTGAGACGCTACTCAATGAAGTGGAGGCGCGCAAGAAAATCCTCTTTGGCATGCTGTCCTCCGGCATTAACAAAAGGAGTGAATGGGACAGCGTGTGTGTGGCTGTCAATGCTGTGGGGTCACAACAGCGCACACACGCTGAACTAAAAAAGAAGTGGTCAGACATAAAGATAGATGTGAAGCGGAGAACAGCTGCCCACTGCGAAAATGTGGCCAAAACAGGCAGAGGAACGGGCGCAGAGGGCCTCACCCCGTTCAAGGAGAAAGAATATATGTGCATGAATGAGAGGGGTGTGGGGGAAGAGTGAGGCTACAGGGAGAAGAGATAGCAAGGGTGGAGGACTTTAAATACTTGGGGTCCACAGTCCAGAGCAATGGTGAGTGTGGTAAGGAAGTGACAAAACAGGTCCAAGCAGGTTGGAACGGGTGGAGGAAGGTGTCAGGTGTGTTATGTGACAGAAGAGTCTCTGCTAGGATGAAGGGCAAAGTTTATAAAACAGTCGTGAGGCCAGCCATGATGTACAGATTAGAGACAGTGGCACTGAAGAGACAACAGGAAGCAGAGCTGGCGGAAATGAAGATGTTGAGGTTCGCTCTCGGAGTGACCAGGTTGGATAAAATTAGAAATGAGCTCATCAGAGGGACAGCCGAGGTTCGATGTTTTGGAGACAAAGTTAGAGAGAGCAGACTTCGATGGTTTGGACACGTCCAGAGGAGAAATAGTGAGTATATTGGTAGAAGGATGATGAGGATGGAGCTGCCAGGCAAGAGAGCGAGAGGAAGACCAAAGAGAAGGTTGATGGATGTCGTGAAGGAAGACACGAGGGCAGTTGGTGTTCGAGATAGGCTTACATGGAAAAGGATGACGCACTGTGGCGACCCCGAAAGGGACAAGGCGAAAGGAAAAGAAGAAGATATGCTATGTAATACATGCATGTCACTTCCAGGAAGTTGTCAACCTTAGTTTAGCTAAAATTAGGTTTTTATTACGCGTATTGAGCACTCCCCGAACATACCCGTTGCTCAAGACACCGGGGTGTGGTTACTCTATCCACCGCAAGGGGTACCGGAAGTGACGTTGCAATTGCCAAACACAGCACGCTACACTCTTTACGCGATGGCGAGCAACGTGTTGGAATATGAGGGGGAGGAGGAGGATTTCGACGTACAGGAGCACCCAACTGAACTTGGGATCGTCAAACCGTAGATGTTTGAGCCGATCAGGAGGTCGGAACCTGACAGTGACGACGACGACAGCCCAGGAGCAGCTGTACAACAGAAAAAGAGAGTGGCAGTGATGTGACAGTATGTCAAAAGCATGTTTTTTTTTATACAGTTATGGCTAGAAATAATGGCACCCTAGGGGTACCAATATTTATATATAATACTATACTAATACTATACTTATTATATATTAATATATGTTTCAGTGACACGGCACAAGCTTTTACATAGTATGCAGTCTTCCTTTATATTGTGTGCCCCTTGCTCGAGTCGCTTTATAACACGCCTCACAGAAAGTGTTTGTTGGTTTGTCATAGAGGCAAAAGTACAGACGACAGTGCTGAAAATTACTGCATGTTTTTTTTTTTTCCTGCTTCCCAGTGCATAGTAACTATAATAGAATCGTAGGTATATACAAGGAAATCCTCACCTCTTCTCTGCGACACTTTGCCGCTGCACCATGCGAGATATAGTTCTCTTGCTGGCGGTTGAGGTCCCGATGGCCGTAGGAATATTTATTTGACACCGCAGCTGGTTTCAGCCTCTGCCTAACTACACCTGTGTATCCAATGCTTCCTGCTGAGTCCTTCTCAAAACTCACCAGTTCGAAGTGATCAGCACAGAGTTTGGAATGCTTGCTCGGCACCCATAGCTGACCACGTTTCTTCCCCTGTTGATTGACTTCCCATATCCACTGGTCACGTATACCTTTTTCACTTGGAAACCCAAAGAAACTCTTGCCGATGCCTGAACCATTTGTACAACCAAATGCCACACAATAAACCATGGTGAAATTGCAAAATCATACGACAACAAATACACAAGGATTGGAACAACAGCAACGCTGAATGAACAGGCTGTGTGGCTAGTGTGACGTCACGGATAGAGCTGAAGACCGGAAGGCGCTAGATGCAAAAAGCAAAAGGCACATTCTGAATCATATTTATCGATTTAACTGCTGTATAACTGCTATATAATCACTTCGAAATGGCAGATGTGGTTTGTAAAGGGGTTGTATAGGTATCAAGAAAAACTTTAACATTTTTGTCCTCTGACCTTTAAATATTACCAATTTTGGGTGGTAGGAGGGAAAAGGGCATTAAGTAGTGTAATATTTAACTGTTTCTTGTGCCACAAATTTAGGGAAAAACAGCAAGGACAAATCATGGCTGACCTTCCTGCGGACAGATTACAGACATTGACCAATCCTTCACACGTCGGCCTTGATATATTTGGCCCAGGCCTGTCACAGGCAGCAAAACGTGGAGGTCAGGCAGTGGGCAGTCATCTTTACGTGCATGATTACACATGCCATACACATTGAAGAAATTGAATCAATGGAAACGTCATTAATGCTTTGCATCGCTTTTTCGCAATCAGAGGTGCAGCCAACTAGTCATGTCTGACTGCACAAACTGCACAAACTTTGTAAGTGCCCGTTGGAAGCTACAAAAAGACAAACAGGACTGAATAACCCCAAAATCGACTCTTTTCTAAAACACAATCACTGCATATGGGAGTTCCACCCTCCTCATGCATCCCATATGGCGGGCTCCTGGGAGCGAATGATTTGGGTCATGCGTCATATTCTGGATGCAACGCTGCTGGAGCACAAAAATGCAAAGCTCACACGAGGTTTTGGTGACATACCTGGCCGAAGTGACTGCAATAGTAAATGCAACAGTTCCCATAGATCCACAAAATCCAGTGATCCTTACACCTGCTATGTTGCTCGATCAAAAATTTGACACTCCTCCAATACCACCCACTCATTTTGAAGCCCGCGACTTTTTCAGATCACAGTGGAGACGCGTAGAGTACGAACATCTTCTCGAGCCGCTGGTACATTGCTGGACTCCAAGATCGTTGCAAGTGGAAAGTACTGAAACCTAATCTACAACCAGGATATGTAGTTCTGTTGAAAGAGTGCCTATAACACAGGAACAATTGGCCACTCAGATTCATCACAAAGACTTCCCTTCCCCAGTGAGGATGGGCGAGTCAGGAAGATAGAGGTGAAAATATTTCGTAAAGGAGAACACGGGCATTACCTGTGGCCTATTAGTGAGGTAGTGTTATTGGTGTCTAAAGACGATGCTTAGAGACCTTTGTGTTGTTCTTAATAATCTTAATATGTTGGTTTTTGATAAGTTAAATTGAAGACATCTTGCAAATGTCAGGCGGGGAGTGTTCTGTCCCTCATTTATGTAAATTGACTCTAATGCAAAGTTATCTTTTGTGAAAACTGGTTTTGTTCTTTGTGTCAGTAGATACCACTCTTGCCATTATTGTACCTGTCTTTGTGCATTTGATTGTTTATAACAGTGCGGCTAATGATTGTAAGCAGCAGCTAAGTAATTGGAAGCTTACACAGCACAACACGGGACGTCTAAAGGCAATGATTTAGCTCAGCACCGTTTATCATTTGGGAGCTTTGGCAAATCATAATATGTATATCATATCATACCCATCACAACGGAGTGTCATATTGTGTTTTACATTATTTTAGGATTATCAGTGACACGTTTTCTTTGTATTGGGTCTATATAGCCTAGATGTGTCACTCACAGTAGAACAATGTTATTTGTTTATGCAGATGCACTTATGCACGTTATTTGGTCAGTATGTTGCAGTTTTACACGAAAACAGAAATGATACAAGTGGTCTTCAGTAAAGACAAAGGCTACAACAACAACTTGTCCTTTTATTGCTGGAACCATTTAGAATAGACGTTTAGCTCGCTGTCTCGGTCATGTATTTTACACAAGCCGAGAGGAGAGTAGATGCTATACTCTTTATGACAACCAGTCTACTACGGACATATTTTAAAAATGTTTTTATTTTAGGAAATCAAAAGGAAAGTCAAGGAATGAATAGGGGAGATATTGTCGCTAACAGACAAAAACATTTATTACTTTGTCATGTTAATAGATGAGTAAGAAAGCAAAGACTCATCCTCAACTCTGTAAAATCAAACATGCACATTGAAGGTAGGCAGTTAACCTACCCCCACATCTAATTTGTAAATCCGTTTCCTTTGTTCTCTCGTCTACTGGTATTTTTTGACCAATTTTTTGACGTGGCGCATGGGGCAGTGGGGGTTGGCTGGGGGCGTGGCATTGGGTCCCTGCGGCCTCCTCCAGGTGGCCGGTTGTCGTGGCGCCTCAGTGGAGCCGATGGAACGCCCTGGGTCCCTTGGTGTGAGACGTGTCCCGTCCGCCGGGTTGCTCTCGGCTGGACTCCGGGGCCTCTCGATTGATTGGGTGGGGTCCTCAGCCACCGCGGTGCAGCAATTACAGGACACTTCTGTCAGTCATTGTTTATGTGAAATGAATTCACTTGCAAAATGAATTAATTCACTTGCACGTGCCCACGGGCACACACCCCTGGGACTTTTTCGCTGGGTGTGTGAACACTCACTTATTGTGACAAATAACTCATGAATATGAGTTATTTTTTATTTTTTTATATATTAATTGGGTATCCCCTCACTCACACTCTCGTCCTACAGACATTTATAATTTACATAGCCACTCCCACCACACTTCAATTGTACAGCCGGGTTCACGACCCTTGTCCTGCATGGTTTTTCTCCTTTCCTTGTCCTGTCCTATCTTGTCCTGTCCTTCCCTCACAGGGACTGTCCCTACTGCCCCATATAATACTCATATCTAATGTGTCATTGTTCTAGATATATATGGATTTACTTTTCAGATCTTGTTTACAGTTAGTGCTTTGTCTTTTGTCTTCTTTTCTCACTCCCGTCTAGAAACTTTGTTCTGTTCGACTGATCGACTCTGATTATCAATAAATATCCATTATATCACTAAGAAACCACAGCTGTAGTTTAAAAACGCTACTGTGATACAGTAAAACTGTTCCGGCATAAAAGGTATACAGATCCTCCATTCTGCTTGACCTAACAGCCGAAAGGACAAAACAAAAAACAAAAAAAACAAAAACGTTACAATCCAATTATCTTTGTCTCGTAAAAAGGGCACCACATCTCTTTTTATATTTGTAGGTTTTAGGAAAAGTGACGAAAAGCCTCTATCAGTCTCATAATCTGAAGGTTGCTACATGAAAATAAAAATTGTTCTCGATTACAGCGGATTCGCTGTTTTACTCATACACCTAAAAACGTCACAGGAAGTGGGATTTTATGGAAAATGTAATTAAATCGTTAAGGGAAAACTACAGGGAAACAATTAAGAGGGATTTTGCTTCAAGGTACAGACAACATTTGTAAAGGAGGCTGAACTTGGGATGTAAGCGTGGAATGAGGATGGGCAGTGAGCAATGCTTAGAGCTGGGAGTTTCTGTGACCGTTAGTATAAACCCAAATATACACCAATCTGTAATTAGTACACAGCACGTTGTACTCACATTGCGTTGAACAAAATTTCGGCAGGCTGGTCGAGCTTCCCGACGGTTGGGCAAGGGTGCCGAAAAGGGTGGTTTGAAGGAAAAGGAGAAGAAAAAAAAGTAAAAAGGAATTAAAGTGCAGGGTGGCCAGAGCTCTGGGGTGGCGTTGTTCGACACTTGCTCATAGCAAACTTGCAAAATTCCTTCTCAGTGCCGCTGAACCCACGCACAAAACAACCACACGGTTGTGGGGAGCTGGCATAGTGATACTGCCATCCGCGATCATCGGCACGGCAAGCCAGTCTTGGAGCACCTCCTGTCCTGACTGGCAGCCGGTGTCTTCAGCAAGCAGGAGAAAAGAAGAGCGAGAACAAAGGGGGCTCCGGCCTTTTACGTCCAGGTGAACGGGTTGGCCCAGGGACAAAGCAGGAAGACAGACCATGCCTCTTAGTTTTGAATTTAGGGTTATTTGTGGTTTTAAAACCAGTGAAATAAAAGATACATTAATTCCCAGCTTTTGCATTGTCTCACACACACACCCTGGTTAACCTTATGTGGTGGCTAAGAGCACTTAATATTTGTGATGAAACATTTGTGTTGTGTGAGGTAAAACATCTCATCTGATGCCGTTGACAAACAGATTTGACGGCAGACCTGTGGAAAACAATCCTCAGTGACATTGGTATCCTGGTATACACTTGGACATTTGTGCAGGGTTCGTGAAATATCAAAACAGACATTTAAATTTTGTGACTTGGCAGGCTTGGCAGGTACACACAACAATGTCAAAGGCCAAAGTTAGTGCATATAACCCCCTTTGTGGCTCTAACAGTTGTCCACGACAACGTCTTACTCAAAGTGTGCCTATATGTGAATTTTGGTGTCGGTGTTGGTATAGATGTGTGTGGATAGATGTATAATATGTACTGTATGAAAATATGGAAATAGAGATGGTTGGTAACCATGCACACCGTGAAAAGGTGATAGACCAGTGGATGCAGAGGGGAAGGAATTGTGAGAGAATTCGACCCAAACCAATTTCTGCATCTAGACCCTTAGTCGGCACAGCTTCTATCCATCTGCTGAATCTGTCAATCACCACCAAAATATACCTATATCCTCTGATTCTCTCTATCATGTCAATGTGATCCATCATTAAAGGCCTGAAAAGGGCCATCCGGCATTGGAATGTGACGTTATGGGTGCTGAGAGTGCTCTACGCACATTAAGTTGAGCACAGACCTGACATTCAAACAAAATTCTATCAACCATGTCTGCCAAATCAGGTCCCCACCACACAGATCTGAGATGCCTCAATACTCCCCCCCTTGCGCAATGGTCAGAGCCATGCGCATCAAGAACAACAATCCTGACCAATGCAATAGGTAACACAAAATATCCCTCAGGACCACGCCACAGATCCTTCTTGGGTGGTTTTGTGGGCACCTCATTTAAGCAACATACTATGTTCATAGACGCCAGACTGGCGCTGGGCATCAATGAAAACAAAGTAGTGAGAGGTTCCCAATCTTCCGCTACTAGCAGGGGAGCAATAGAATTACCTCATAGCATGTTCACCTGGCCTGATTTAACACAAAACGCGGGCTTGTCACTCGGGCATGAAGTTGATGAGATGTATACTGTAAGGCTGCCCCGTTGTGACTGAAGAAACTTTCTGAAAAGTGTACACGGAAGCGGCTAGGCCCTTACCAGGGCGGTTGTGCTGCCTCGACATTGTCAAGTTTGGTGCTGTAATAAGCTAGAGGCCCCTTCCCTATTGTCGTATCCTGCATCAATACCGCACAAGCATATCCAGATTTTTCTGCCACATACAACAGGAAAGGTTTAGAATAGTCCGGGTTGCCAAGTGCTATAGCCAGCTGAAGTGTCAGCTTATCCCACGGCACGGATCATGACACGCAATGGAGCGACCTTGATTGCTTAATTACTAATCCAGGCCCTGTGATATCCAGCCATTCCCAGAAAGATTTGCATCTGGCTTACAGACTGCGGTTGCGGTATATTAGCAATAGCTTCTCGATGAGAGTATGCTATTTGACGCTTATTACCACTTATTATCTGCCGAGATATTCAACTTCTTCTTTGCGAAATTGCAGCTTAGCTTTACTAACGTTGTGTCCACCTTTCTCAAGTGCATGCAATACACATTGAATCACATTGAATCCTGCTCACAGCACTCTTTAGTGGGGTGAACAATGAGGATGTCATCCATATATTGAATGACAGTACTTTGTACCTCCAGGTGACCTAAATCATTGGCAAGTCCTTTGTTGAAAATGGTTGGATTCTCAACATAGGCTTGTGGCAAACGGGTGTATGTATACTGTTGATTGTCATATGTAAATGCACTGCGAGTCTAGGTGTAATGGTACATTGAAAAATGCAGAGCAGAGACCTGTGTCCCATTGGAAATGTGTGGCGCACTGTAGACCGGAACTATATATGAGGGTCCGGAACTATAGGGGTCTCAGCATCAACAGTGGCATTGATAGGGCGCAGATCATGCACAAGACGATAATCAGGAGATTGAGGTTTTGGCACTGGATAAATTGGAATATTGCAGGAACTATTTGTTGTAATTAGGACACCGGCAGCTAATAGACCTTTGATGGTGGACCTAATACTGTCTGTAGCTTGTGGTTTCAATGGATATTGTTTTTCTGTGTGGCAAATTGCTTTGGGTTGTGCTGAAACAAAGCCAAAGCCAAAGTTTGTTGTTCATCAAGTCCAACCAGCACGCATCATAATCTTCATGACATTGCAAGGCATCATACAGGAGAGTGCAGTGTCCTCCTCATTTGGGCTCTCGAGCGTCTTCTATTTGACTGCGCACCCACATGAGCCATTCATTCCAATGAGGTTGAGGTCGATGGGAGCTCAATCCAAGCATGTAGACTGCAGCTGTAGTGCACAAATCATCGGTGTGTAGTGACCTCAGAGGCATCATTGATGTTGAAGCAGGCTCATCACTATCCAGACGCCATCAGGGGTGCACATGATGTTGGCGTTGAGTGCACACAAAATATCTCTTCCTAGTACAACACCAATTCCAATGAAGTTGGGACGTTGTGTTAAACATAAATAACAGAATACATCCATCCATCCAGCCATCCATTTTCTGAGCCACTTCTCCTCACTAGGGTCGCGGGCGTGCTGGAGCCTATCCCAGCTATCATCGGGCAGGAGGCGGGGTACACCCTGAACTGGTTGGCAGCCAATCGCAAGGTACATACAAACAAACAACCATTGGCACTCACATTCACACCTACGGGCAATTTAGAGTCTTCAATTAACCTACCTTCCATGTTGTGGGGATGTGGGAGGAAACCGGAATACCCGGAGAAAACCCACGCACTCACGGGGAGAACATGCAAACTCCACACAGGCGGGGATTGAACCCTGGTCCTCAGAGGCAGACGCTCTAACCAGTCGTCCACCATGCCGCCCTAACAGAATACAATCATTTGCAAATCATGTTCAACCTATATTTAATTGAATACACTACAAAGACAAAATATTTAATGTACAAACTGATAAACTTTATTATTTTTAGCAAATAATCATTAACTTTGAATTTTATGGCTGCTACACATGCCAAAAAAGCTGGGACAGGTGACAAAAAAGACTGAGAAAGTTGAGGAATGCTCATCAAACACACATCAAAAAGTTCAGGAGAAATCACGGCATGTAAGCGGCAAGGCCGAAAACCAACATTGAATGCCTGTGACCTTCGATCCCTCAGGCGGCACTGCATCAAAAACCGACATCAATGTGAAGAGGATATCACCACATGGACTCAGGAGCACTTCAGAAAACTAATGTCAATAAATACAATTCAGCGCTAAATCTGAAAGTGCAACTTGAAACTCGACGATGCGAAGCAATAACCATTTAGCAACAACACCCAGAAACGTCGCCGGCTTCTCTGGGCCCGAGGTCATCTGAGATGGAATGATGCAAAGTGGAAAAGTGTTGTGTGGTCCGACGAGTCCACATTTCAAATAGTTTTTGGAAATTGAGGACGTCTTGTCCTCCGGGCCAAAGAGGAAAAGAAACATCCGGACTGTTATGGACGAAAAAGCCAGCATCTGTGATGGTATGGGGCTGTGTTAGTGTCAGTGGCATGGGTAACTTACACATCTGTGAAGGTACCATTAATGCTGAAAGGTACATACAGGTTTTGGAGAAACATATGCTGCCATACAAGCAATGTCTTTTTCATGGATGCCCCTGCTTATTTCAGCAAGACCAAACCACATTCTGCACGTGTTACGACAGCGTGGCTTCATAGTAAAAGAGTGCGGGTACTCGACTGGCCTGCCTGCAGTCCAGACCTGTGTCCCATTGGAAATGTGTGGCGCACTGTAGACCTTACACGACTCACTTACACAAGGGGGGGGACCTGTTAACCGTCAAGGAGGCTACTCCGGACTTTCTGTCACCAACTTTCGCAAATCCGCTCAGTGTTTTCCCCGAGTTACTCACCGGCGCGGCGTCCGCGGTTTTCGGCGCATGGAGACGGAAGCGGCGCCACAGAGGGAAACGAGCCGGCATTCAGGTGAAACTCCGCAAGAGAGGACACAGATTGGCGTTCCCGTCGATCCACCTCGCGAATGTACGCTCCCTACCCAACAAAATGGACGAGCTTCATCTTCTGTTAAAGACCAGTAAAGACTTCGGACGTTCTGCCGCTATGTGCTTCACAGAGATTTGGCTTTGCGACGCTGTACCCGATGGCTCCGTCATGCTTCCCGGCTTCCACATTCATCGAGCGGACCGCGACATGGAATCATCGGGGAAAACAAAGGGCGGCGGGACTATATCAACAAAAAATGGTGTACGGACGTCACGGAGCTCAGCACACACTGCAGCCCGCATTTGGAGTCGCTGTTTTTGAACTGTAAACCATTCTACTTGCCACGTGAATTCGCATCATTCATACTGGCTGGAGTCTACATTCCGCATCAAGCTAACACGAACACCGCATTGCTAACGCTCGCCGAACAAGTCAACGTAATTGAAAAAAAACTCCCGGACTCACCCCTCATTATTCTCGGGGACTTTAACAAAGCTAAACTCAACCACGAACTCCCTAAATACAAGCAGCACATCGACTGTCCTACCAGGGAAAATAATACTTTAGACCACTGCTACACTATGGTAAAAAACACATACCGTAATATACCTCATGCAGCCCTGGGCTCCTCTGATCACTGCTTAATTCACTTAATATCGACGTACAGGCAAGAACTTAAATGCGCGAAGCCTACAGTGAAAACAGTGAAAAGGTGGACCAATGAAGCCAAGATGGAACTTCAAAGCTGTTTTGACTGCACAGACTGGAATGTCTTTGAAAATTCAGCTGGCAGCCTGGATGAATATACGGACATTGTCACATCCTATATCAGTTTCTGTGAAGATGTGTGTGTACCAACAAAATCATTTCTCACATTCAACAACAACAAGCCGTGGTTCACTGCTAAACTTAAGCAGCTTCGCCAAGCTAAGGAGGATGCATATCAGAGCGGGTACAGGGCCCTGTATAATCGAGCTAGAAACCAGCTGACTAAAGAAATTAACATTGCAAAGAGGAACTATGCAGCAAAGTTGGAAAAACAGTTTAGCGCTAACGACTCTAAATCAGTCTGGCATGCATTCCAATCGCTGACTAATTACAAGCGACGATCCCCCCAAGCCGAGAACAATAGCACACTAGCCAACGACTTGAATACCTTCTACTGCAGATTTGAAAAGGACAGTTTCAGGTTTTGCTGAGGTGCAGAGAGAAGAGCAGCGGAGAAAGGACACAACCTTGGTGCGCCCCAGTGCTGATGCTGCGTGTGGATGAGGTGGCCTCCCCCAGCCTCACCTGCTGTGTCCTGCCTGTCAGGAAGCTGTAAATCCACTGGCAAATGGCAGGTGAGACGCTGAGGTGGAGAAACTTGGAGGAAAGGAGTTCACGGATGATGGTGTTGAACGCTGAGCTGAAGTCCACGAACAGGATCCTCGCGTAGGTCCCTGCACTGTCGAGGTGTTCTAGGATGAAGTGCAGTTCCATGTTGACTGCTTCATCCGCAGACCTGTTTGCTTGGAAGGCAAACTGCGTTTGAAACAGGATGGTACTTCGCACAGTTCCAGAGATCTATTGAAGATCTGAGTGAAGATTGGAGCGAGCTGGTCTGCGCAGACTTTGAGGTAGGATGGGGACACATGATCTGGGCCTGCTGCTTTGGTAATCTTTTGTTGTTTGAAGATGCGTATCACATCCTGTTCGCGGATGGTTAACGCAGAAGTCGGTGGTGTGATAGTGGTTGGTGATGCGGCTGGGTGGGTGTGGGGTATGAAAGTGTCCTTTTCAAATCTGCAGTAGAAACCAAGCTCGTCCCGTTGGCTAGTGTGCTATTGTTCTCAGCTTGGGGGGATCGTCGTTTGTAATTTGTTAGCGATTGGAATGCATGCCAGACTGATTTAAAGTTGTTAGCGCTAAACTGTTTTTCCAACTTTGCTGCCTAGTTCCTTTTTGCGATGTTAATTTCTTGCGTCAACTGGTTTCTAGCTCGATTATACAGGGCCCTGTCCCCGCTCTGATATGCGTCCTCCTTAGTTTGGCGAAGCTGCTTAAGTTTGGCAGTGCACCACGGCTTGTTGTTGTTGAATGTGCGAAATGACTTTGTTGGTACACACACATCTTCACAGAAACTGATATAGGATGTGACAGTGTCCGTATATTCATCCAGGCTGCCAGCTGAATTTTCAAAGACACTCCAGTCTGTGCAGTGTAGTTCCATCTCTGCTTCATTGGTCCACTTTTTCACTGTTTTCACTGTAGGCTTCGCATATTTAAGTTATTGCCTGTACGTCGGTATTAAGAGAATTAAGCAGTGATCTGACGAGCCCAATGGTGCACGAAGTTTGGCACGGTATGCTTTTTTTAGCATAGTATAGCAGTGGTCTAAAATGTTATTTTCCCTGGTAGGACAGTCGATGTGCTGCTTGTATTTAGGAAGTTCGTGGTTGAGTTTAGCTTTGTTAAAGTCCCTGAGAATAATGAGGGGTGAGTCCGGGTGTTTGTTTTTTCAGTTTTGTTGACTTGTTCGGCGAGCGTCAGTGTTAGCTTGAGGCGAAATATAGGCACCAGCGAGAATGAATGATGTGAACTCACGCGGTGAGTAGAATGGCTTACAGTTCAAAAACAGCGACTCCAAATGCGGGCTGCAGTGTGTGCTGAGCTCCGTGACGTCCGTACACCATTTTTCATTGATATAGAAGCATATCCCACCGACTTTTGTTTCCCCCGATGATTCCATGTTGCGATCTGCTCGGGGAAGATGGAATCCGGGACGGCGCCATCGGGTACAGCATCACAAAGCCAGGTCTTCGTAAAGCACATGGCAGCGGAACGTCCGAAGTCTTTACTGGTCTTAGTCAGAAGATGAAGCTCCTCCATTTTGTTCGCTAGGGAGGGGGGGAGGGACCCGGGTCCTCAGAACTGTGAGGCTGACTTCAAGGAGTGTATGCAGTTTAAAGTGACGAGTAGTGTGATAATCTGGGACAATGTTGGTTGTGCAAATGTTGCATATACTCCTCAATCAGTGCGCAATGGAGCAGATGCTACTGTGGCATGAGTGGCCAGTATATGCAAATAGTGCAGCATGGCGAGACAACTACAGTGAGTGCACGAATAATGTACAATTGGCCCCACAGAAATGTGACAACGAACTCAAGTCAAAAAATTGCCAGCATGTTGTAATGGAATTGTAGGTTAGGTGTTTAAGAAGTTGATCGCAAGAGGGAAGAAACTGTTGAATGTCTGCTAGTTCTAGTTTGCATTGATCAGTAGCGCCTACCTGAGGGAAGGAGCTGGAAGAGCTGGTCCGAGAGGATTTTGCATGCTCTTGTCTTAGTTCTGGCAGCGTGCAAGTCCTCAATGGTAGGTCGGGGGGTATCGACAATCCTTTCAGCAGTTTTGATTGTCCGTTGCAGTCGGAGTTTGTCCTTTTTTGTAGCAGCAACAAACCAGACTGTGATGGAAGAACACAGGACTGATTCGATGACCGCTGTGCAGAACTGGGTAGTAATCCTACAGCTCCTTACGTCTTCAACTTGAGCATACAACTTTCAACTCCTTATTTCTCCAACTTGAATACACAACTTACAAACCTTTGTCCTCCTCCGTCGCACCAAACACAAATTAATACAACAGTATAGCAGCTTATTTACAATTTTGCTTTCCGGAAACATGCATACTATCCTATAAGCACAAAACAAGAAAATAATACAATTTTATATGCACTTTGCATGCAGATGTTAGCGCCACACCCGGCACCCTACAGAGATATCTTATATATATCAAACTGCTAGCACCTGCCACCCTGACAAGAATTTTGCGCACACAAAAGTTCAACTAGACTACTAGTGATCTGTATTCTTTTCCAAAATTAATAAAAAAAATATATTCAAAACCAGTGAATGCTACAGTTTGATGCGGCCCGCGAAAGGCGATATCACGTTTTTTCGTTAAACTCAAACTTGTCCATAACGTACACCGTGTTCGGACATGAGGGTGTACATATGTGTACTTGTCACCAGGACACCCTTGGCCGCAGTTTGATGATCGACTTTGTGGTCGTGTCATCGGCCGAATGTCTTGAACACCTGGGTGAAGAGAGGGGCGGCACTGTCAACTGGTCACCACCTGGTGATGAGTTGGTGAGGGGAGTTTCCGGTCCGACCTGTGTCGAGTGTTGGCATAATGCAATGAATGGTTGCATGTATGGTTTGATTGATGGTACAAAATATGTCTCAATTGTTGATCGGACACAGGTCCAGAAATCTATTAATATGATTGACCAGATGTATCACCAATGTCCACCAGATGGAACCAGAATAGATGTCCAACAGGTCATGACATATATCTTGTACACATACATGCATATACATTCTGATAATTTGCTTGCTCAATGCATATTAGCAAATATATATAATCATTAATCGATTTTGGTATCATATTATATATTTCTCTTTATGGTAACCAAGAGTTTGGACCCACAATCGTTTGTGTCCACACTATGATATGCGCGTTAGATGATGAGTAGGACCGTTTCATTGTAAAAATGGGAGTTTGTAAGGAAACGTTATTTATTAAACATATTGTGCCATGTTGTATGCCTTCAATGATGTTTGATGATATAATGAGTATATGTTCAGAATCAGAATAAGAATCATCTTTATTTGCCAAGTATGTCAAAAACACACAAGGAATTTGTCTCTGGCAGTTGGAGCCGCTCTAGTACGACAACAGACAGTCAATTAACAGACTGTTGTCGAGACTACTACAGTGAGTGCATGACTAATATATAAAAGGAAGACTTCACCACCAACTCTCCAAAAACCTCTCAACTCTTCAACTTCTCAGCTGCGGCCCTTTTTAATAGCCAGAGCGTATCATAAAGGGCCGTTTTACCCCCCCCCCCCCCGCCCCCTTTTCTAACACCTTCGCAAACACGGAGGGGCTGGACTGCGTTTTGGTGTTATTTTTCCATTTTAGGATTATTTTGTGGTGTAAAACCAGTGGAATAAAAATATTAATTTAAGATAAGACCATTTCCTCACCCTGCATTGGTCCACGCTCATCCTCTTTCATACCTGTAATCCATCCATCCATTTTCTGAGCCGCTTCTCCTCACTAGGGTCGCGGGCATGCTGGAGCCTATCCCAGCTGTCATCGGGCAGGAGGCGGGGTACACCCTGAACTGGTTGCCAGCCAATCGCAGGGCACATAGGAACGTACAACCATTCGCACTCACAGTCAAAAGACTCTAAATTGCCCAATTTAGAGTCTCCAATTCGTGCATGTTGTTGGGATGTGGGAGGAAACCGGAGTGCCCGGAGAAAACCCACACAGGCACGGGGAGAACATGCAAATTCCACATAGGCCGGGCCGGGGATTGAACCCGGGTCCTCAGAACTGTGAGGCTGGCGCTCTAACCAGTCGGCCACCATGCCGCCTCATACCTGTAGTGAATGTTTCAAATGTTGTGGGGTGTGTAAAAGTAACTCAGTCAAGATTTGCAAGGTCTGAGGGGACTTTTTCTCCATACACAAAAGGGCATTTCCCTCAAATATTGATGGATATGGAGGTCCTGGGCTGGTGTGGTTACACGTGGTCTGCGGTTGTGAGGCCGGTTGGATGTACTGCCAAATTGTCTGAAACGCCTTTGGAGACGGCTTATGGTAGAGAAATGAACATTCAATTCACGGGCAACAGCTCTGGTAGACATTCCTGCAGTCAGCATACCAATTGCAGACCTTGCGACAACTGTGGCATTGTGCTGTGTGATAAAACTCCACATTTCAGAGTGGCCTTTTATTGTGGCCAGCCTATGGCACACCTGTGCAATAATCATGCTGTCGAATCAGCATCTTGATATGCCACACCTGTGAGGTGGGATCGATTATCTCGAAAAATGAGAAATGCTCACTCACACAGATTTAGACAGATTTGCGAGCAATATTTGAGGGAAATGGCCTTTTGTGTATGGAGAAAAAGTTTTAGAGCTTTGAGTCCAGCTCACGAAAAATGGGAGCAAAAACAAAAGTATTGCGTTTATATTTTTGTTGTTGTTTGTTTTGCGATGAACTCCAACTCTTTCGGGTTGGAGGATCTCCTTGACATCACCCTGATCTTTAGCTCCCTCCACAGATTCTCAATTGGATTCAAGTCAGGACTCTGGCTGGCCCAATGTAAAACATTGTTTTGTCCACTAACCATTTCATCTTTTGTAGTGTGTTTTGAGTTGTTGTCGTGCTGAAATGTCCACTGGTGAGCTTTTTTTATGGTGCCGTTTTCTGTGATTCGATTCCCTGGATCATTAGCTGAAAAACACCCCAAAGCATAAGGTTCCCCCCGCTATGGTTGACAGTGGGGATGGTGTTCTTAGGGCTGAAGGGGTCCACTTTTTTAAGCCAAATAAAGGATACATCATGGTGCCCAAACAATTCAATTTTTGTTTCATCTGACCATAAAACAGAAGACCACAATTTTGTTCTTTGTTCGGATGAACAAAGGCCAAGCGGGCTTTCGAATGCCATTTGTGGAGCAGTGTGGTCCTCCTTGGTCTGCTTCTATGGAACCCAGCAGTGTGCAGTGTCTGTTGGACTATCTGCCTTGAGATGTTGCCACCAGCATAGCCCAGATTCACCAGGACGGCCTTAGTGGTGAGCCTTGGATTCTTTTTCACAATGTCGCTATCCTCCTGGCCAGCGCAGGTGTCACTTTTGGATTCCGGCCACATCCTCTGAGATTTTCCACAGTCCAGGTCTTGTATTTTAATAATACTTTTTAATAATACTTTCCACTGTAGACCACTGGAACTTGAAAACATGGCCTTATAGCTCTTTCCTGACTTGTGAGCAGTCACAATGCACAAACAGTTCCTTTGTCTTTGCCATGACTGTCCACAAACCAACTTTTTCACCTGTTAAGTTCATTAAAATAGCTGTTCCCAATCAATCAGGGAAATTAGGATGCTCTAGAACGGCTTCAACTATTTAGAATGGTATAGAACTTTGCACTTTTTTTTTCACTTTACCCACAGACTGACAATTTGCAAAGGGTGTAAATAATTTTGGCCATGTCATTTTTTTGTTCAAATGTAAATCCATCCATCCATCCATCCATTTTCTTTACCGCTTCTCCTCACTAGGGTCGCAGGCTGCTGGAGCCTATCCCAGCTATCTTCGGTCGGGAGGCGGGGTACATCCTGAACTGGTTGCCAGGCAATCGCAGGGCACATACAAACAAACAACCATTCACACTCACAGTTACACCTACGAGCAATCGAGTCTTCAATCAACCTACCACGCATGTTTTTGGAATGTGGGAGGAAACCGGAGTGCCCAGAGAAAACCCACGCAGGCACGGGGAGAACATGCAAACTCCACACAGGCGGGGCCGGGATTTGAACCCCGGTCCCCAGAACTGTGAGGCAGATGTGCTAACCAGGTGCACCGTGCCGGCTCAAATGTAGATAAAAGCTGTAAAATATTTTTTCCCCAAAGCGATGCTTCCTGTAAATTGTCTTATTATCTTCTGGCAAATGCAATTTCGAAGAAAAATGCTGGTTTAATAAAAGTAACTCAGTCAAGATTTGCAAGAGTTATAAATCATTTCGGCCTTGACTGTGTATGCCATCAAATACACAGTCCACAGTAAATCCCATCTCTCTCTCTCTCTCTCTCTCTCTCTCATTCACTATTGAAATTGTGCTCTACAGCACTTCACCAAGCACTTCACCAAGCAGCAACCAAATATTTTTAAAGGTTTGAAAGTCACAGTTTTACATGTCTGGTTTTGAGTTGAAAAACATCAAACAAAACATTGTGGTATTGACAATGAATGGTGATAAGAGATGACAGTGAAAGTGTGTTTGATTAAGTCTTTCGTAAAATTTGAGGTTCTCTAGAATCAATAAAAACAGCCTCTATATAGCTAGCCATCCATTCTCAGTGTTGTCTTCCACTGCTGCTCACAATCCTTTCTTAACCTCTTTTGGAACACATTACTCAGCTTTCAATCATACATAATGGGATCACCCTATAAATGCAATTTGAAAGGAATACATTGTCCAATTAGCGAGTTCTTCTTCAGCTGTCTCTTAGAGCAACCTGGCTGTGTGCGTTAAGAAAACACTTAATTTCATGAGCGAACTTTGCCAGATCGTCACAGCCTAAATCTCAAGTGGATTAGGTACAAATCACCTATTAAGACTCTTTGCAGTCGGAGCTGAGGAGCTTAATCCCCAAGTTTACCTTTCTTACCTGTGCCTAGTCCTCTTACTGTTACGACAATTTAGCAGGACACTAGGTTACGTACCGGGAAAGATTGTTTAGTAATCCAACACCTGCTGTAAAGACACCCGGTGTCCAGATTACCTGAGATCGCAATTTCAAGATAAAGGCAGTTTATTACACCCAACGTGGTTGTCGTAATTACTCAAGTATTCATCATATACTGAGCATAGACATTCAGGCTGATTTCCCTTGACATGATTTTACCTGAATTGCCGTAAAATGTAAAAAGTACTTTGCTATTGTCTACTGGTCAACCCAAACCATTTTCATCGATGTGTACTACTATACTCTTATAGAACTATGTAAATATTGACATTATTGCATGGCCAATATTTATTCACATTTCAGTTAACGTAGCCTTGTTCCTCCGATTGTTGTTCTTTCAATGAAGCAGCAACTGAAATTTGTCTCAAAATATTACAAAATATAAAAAATTAAATCTGTTCCATTTGTATGTTGACTTTTTTGTTTGCACCGTCCTTGAGATTCAACAGGTGTTGCCAAAGGGCTGTCGTGGTGTACATTTTGTTACATGGCTTGCAAATGAGGTCTCATAAATTTGATGTGACATCTGCTGGTGGGTGTGGATGAATCCACAGAATAGTTTTGTTTTGTTCCGTTCATCTTCAAATTGCATTGGACAGCCAAATGATAGCTGCACTTATTTTTTGCTGTTTTTTTGTTTTGTGACTGGAACGTTTTCCAGACAGACTATTGTTTACTCGAACAGTGGTATACACGCTTGAAATTGTCATGCATTTGCATGACTTAATGCTTTGCTCTGGGCAAAGCTGACTGCAAATTTTGGGGTGCTCATTTTGGCAATTATAGACTAATTCTATTATAAATGTAGAGAAGATTCACACAGATACACACACACACAAACACACACACGCATACAAAAACAATATACTGTTAACAAAATGTGTAACACTCTAATGTGACCAACCTAATTTGTACACATGTATCCACTTTCAGGTCTGATACTGTGCATTGGTATACCGTATTTGTCCAGTGGTCTTGTTATCTTTGACGTGTCTAGAGCATGACCTGTACAGTATGCACAAGGCAAGTAGGCTGATCCTCCTCACCCAGCCTTTATTTAGGTACTTAATCACCTTCAGAAGGATTGTTCCTGCTTTGGCTAACCTGCTATCAGCAGCATCTGGTAAACTGTACTTATCAAACTAAATACTTGAGCCGGACAAAGCTGGCAACTAAAGATGAAGCTGTAGGGAGACAGCAGCATTGTGATTACAGATTGTGATTACAGATTTGATGGCTGACACGTGACAGTAGTGGGCACTGTCAGCAAGTGGCATTAGCTCAGCCCTTACTATGCGCACTCGAATGTTACCCCTTTGTTTGAAGAAATGGGTTTATCTTCAGGCACTTCTTTTATATATATATAAAATCCCATGTCTGCTAAGAGTAGCTTTCATGAGCCGTGTGCTTCCTAGTTCCAAATCCATTGGCAAAGATAAAAGGCTCGACAAAAACAAAACAAAACAAAAAACTGTTACTGTACTAAAAATAGCATATACCACTCTATTATGTATTCTTTAGAGTTAAAACCACCATCATGCCTCTCTCTCTCTCTCTCTCTCTCTCTCTCTCTCGCTCTCTCTTTCTCTTTCTCTCTCTCTCTCTCTCTCTCTGCGCAGCACTCTGTGCACAATAGACAATAGATCATCATCATCACCTTTGCCCCCACGTCAAATGCATGGCCAGGAAATGTGCAATATTCAACATGGCTGTCATGTAGGCGTGAGAGGTTATGGTTAGGTCTAGTCATATTGTACATCTGACTCCGAAATAAGTATGCCTCATTCTCTGCTAGTGTTGTTTCGTTCACAAATGTTTCGTTCAAAAAAACACATCTTTTAGTGAGCGTACTGGGAACTATACTCAAACCTATACGACCAGAGCAGAAGTGAGCAGAGCAGGTTGCTAGCGTAAGACGGCTAGGCGCGGAACTCGCAGTGATTTGTGTTGTCAGCGAAAGACCAGCGGGAGGGTAACTCACCCTCCATTCGTGGTAAGTGTCCACACGATCGAAGGGCTCGAGCCGAAGTTAGCAGGATATCTGAGGAGCCGGGTCGGGTCGGGATTGCATGTGACTGGTCCTCTACTGTCTTCTGGCCGGAGCAGCAAGAAAACGTGGCAGCGGGGATGAAAACATAGCGGTCGGTGTGCTAACAAAGCTAACGGAGACAAGGAGGAGAGTGACTTACCCTTCCTTCACGGTGAGTCTTCCACACCATTGGAGGCTTTGTGACGAAGGCAGTGGCTATCTCGAGGGAGAATCCGGGGAGAACGTGTCACTGGTCCGCAGCCGTTTCTCCAACAGCAGCGAGTACGAGCGAAGGCGGGAACAAAAGCCACTTTTATGCGTATTACGCATAAAAGTGGCAGAAATACACTGACTGTTATAATTCCTTCACAGTTTACCTGATTTGGATGTAAATACCTTCAAATTAAAGCCAAAAGTATGCAGTTAAAGCACATCGTTTGTTTTAATTTAAATCCATTGTGGTGGTGTTTAGAGCCAAACACGAGTCCGATGAATGAAGAGACCAAAGTTTATGGAGTGAACTTTATGCATAAACTGAGTTCATGGTATAATTTTCATTAGACAGAAAATATAATCACTCCTCTACCCCTATTGGATATGGATTATGAAACATGTCTATGTATGTCATAATATTTAATATTCTGAGCTTTTATTTAGAACATTTAGACCAGAGTTTTCCAACCTTTGTTGAGCCAAGGCACCTATTTTACGTTAGAAAAATCACACAGTAAACCACCAAACAAAAATACAAAAAGTATCAACGTTGTTTAAAAGTGAGCACAAAGCTGATATATTTGCAGGAACCCATGACTTATTCTGTTGTATGAATAGCAACAGGTGGATGCACAGCTTTATTGTAAGCTTTGCCATCCAATGGTGGAGCATTTAATAGTTCTGCCTATCACTATTTGCTGCTGGCATAGATAGACCAGCAAATATACTATATATTTCAGATTTTTTAAAAATTTCTTTTTTTTTTTTTTTTTTTTTTTTTTTTTTATAACCTGTCTTGTTCAGCTGAATGGTAATGCAGCCCTATGGGTGGCACAAGTCAGTGCAAACTGTAGGCCGGTCCCAAGCCCGGATAAATGCAGAGGGTTGCGTCAGGAAGGGCATCCGGCTTAAAACCTTGCCAAACAAATATGAGCGTTCATCCAAAGAATTCCATACCGGATCGGTCGTGGCCCGGGTTAACAACGTCCGCCACCGGCGCCGTCAACCTGCGGGGCGCCGTTGGAAATTCAGCTACTGTGGGTCGAAGTCAAAGAAGAAGAGGAGGTGGAAAGCGGGTTCTTCGGCAGAAAGAGAAGAGGAAAACACAGAGCCTAGAACTGAATGTGGGGACTTTGAATGTTGGGACTATGACAGGAAAATCTCGGGAGTTGGTTGACATGATGATTAGGAGAAAGGTTGATATATTGTGTGTCCAGGAGACCAGGTGGAAAGGCAGTAAGGCTAGAAGTTTAGGGGCAGGGTTTAAATTATTTTACCATGGTGTAGATGGGAAGAGAAATGGAGTCGGGGTTATTTTGAAAGAAGAGTTGGCTAAGAATGTCTTGGAGGTGAAAATAGTATCAGATCGAGTGATGAGGCTGAAATTTGAAATTGAGGGTGTTATGTGTAATGTGATTAGTGGCTATGCCCCACAGGTAGGGTGTGACCTAGAGGTGAAAGAGAAATTCTGGAAGGAGCTAGATGATGTAGTTCTGAGCATCCCAGACAGAGAGAGAGTCGTAATTGGTGCAGATTGTAATGGACATGTTGGTGAAGGTAATAGGGGTGATGAAGAAGTGATGGGTAAGTACGGCATCCAGGAAAGGAACTTGGAGGGACAGATGGTGGTAGACTTTGCAACAAGGATGGAAATGGCTGTAGTGAACACTTTTTTTCAGAAGAGGCACGAACATAGGGTGACCTACAAGAGCGGAGGTAGAAGCACACAGGTGGATTACATCTTGTGCAGACGATGTCATCTGAAGGAGGTTACCAACTGTAAGGTAGTGGTAGGGGAGAGTGTGGCTAGACAGCATAGGATGGTGGTCTGTAAGATGACTCTGGTGGTGGGGAGGACAATTAGGAAGACAAAGGCAGAGAAGAGAACCATGTGGTGGAAGCTGAGACAGGACGAGTGTTGTGCAGCTTTTCGGGAAGAGGTGATACAGGCTCTCGGTGGACGGCAGGAGCTTCCAGAAGACTGGACCACTGCAGCCAAAGTGATCAGAGAAGCAGGCAGGAGGTGGTGTATCTTCTGGCAGGAAAGGAGAGCAGGAGACTTGGTGGTGGAACCTCACAGTACAGGAAATCATACAAGGAAAAAGGTTAGCTAAGAAGAAGTGGGACACTGAGAGGACCGAGGAGAGGCGAAAGGAATACATTGAGATGCGACACAGGGCAAAGGTAGAGGTGGCAAAGGCAAAACAAGAGGCATATGATGACATGTATGGCAGGTTGGACACTAAAGGAGAAAAGGATCTATACAGGCTGGCCAGACAGAGGGATAGAGATGTGAAGGATGTGCAGCAGGTTAGGGTGATTAAGGATAGAGATGGAAATACGTGACTGGTGCCAGCAGTGTGCTTGCTAGATGGAAAGAATACTTCGAGGAGTTGATGAATGAGGAAAATGATAGAGAAGGGAGAGTAGAAGAGGTAAGTGCGGTGGACCAGGAAGTGGCAATGATTAGTAAGGGGGAAGTTAGAAAGGCATTAAAGAGGATGAAAAATGGAAAGGCAGTTGGTCCTGATGACATTCCTGTGGAGGTATGGAAGCATCTAGGAGAGGTGGCTGTGAAGTTTTTGACCAGCTTGTTCAATAGAATTCTAGTGCGTGAGAAGATGCCTGAGGAGTGGAGGAAAAGTGTACTGGTGCCCATTTTTAAGAACAAAGGTGATGTGCAGAGCTGTGGCAACTATAGAGGAATAAAGTTGATGAGCCACACAATGAAGTTATGGGAAAGAGTAGTGGAGGCTAGACTCAGGACAGAAGTGAGTATTGGCGAGCAACAGTATGGTTTCATGCCTAGAAATAGTACCACAGATGCATTATTTGCCTTGAGGATGTTGATGGAAAAGTACAGAGAAGGTAAGAAAGAGCTACATTGTGTCTTTGTAGATCTAGAGAAAGCCTATGACAGAGTACCCAGAGAGGAACTGTGGCACTGCATGCGGACGTCTGGAGTGGCAGAGAAGTATGTTAGAATAATACAGGACATGTACGAGGGCAGCAGAACAGCGGTGAGGTGTGCTGTAGGTGTGACAGAAGAATTTAAGGTGGACGTGGGACTGCATCAGGGATCGGCCCTGAGCCCCTTCCTTTTTGCAGTGGTGATGGATAGGCTGACAGATGAGGTTAGACTGGAATCCCCGTGGACCATGATTTTTGCAGATGACATTGTGATCTGCAGTGAAAGCAGGGAGCAGCTGGAGGAACAGTTCGAAAGATGGAGGCATGCACTGGAAAGAAGAGGAATGAAGATTAGCCGAAGTAAAACAGAATATATGTGCATGAATGAGAGGGCTGGTGGGGGAAGAATGAGGCTACAGGGAGAAGCGATAGCAAGGGTGGAGGACTTTAAATACTTGGGGTCAACCCTCCAGAGCAATGGTGAGTGTGGTCAGGAAGTGAAGAAACGGGTCAAAGCAGGTTGGAACGGGTGGAGGAAGGTGTCAGGTGTGTTATGTGACAGAAGAGTCTCTGCTAGGATGAAGGGCAAAGTTTATAAAACAGTAGAGAGGCCAGCCATGATGTATGGATTAGAGACAGTGGCACTGAAGAGACAACAGGAAGCAGAGCTGGAGGTGGCGGAAATGAAGATGTTGAGGTTCACTCTCGGAGTGACCAGGTTGGATAAAATTAGAAATGAGCTCATCAGAGGGACAGCCAAGGTTCGATGTTTTGGAGACAAAGTTAGAGAGTGCAGACTTCAATGGTTTGGACACGTCCAGAGGAGAAATAGTGAGTATATTGGAAGAAGGATGATGAGGATGGAGCTGCCAGGCAAGAGAGCTCGAGGAAAACCAAAGAGAAGGTTGATGGATGTCGTGAGGGAAGACATGATGGCAGTTGGTGTTCGAGAGGAGGATGCAGGAGATAGGCTTACATGGAAAAGGATGACGCGCTGTGGCGACCCCTAACGGGACAAGCCGAAAGGAAAAGAAGAAGAAGTTCAGCTGAATGGTCATGCAGAATTGGGGATCTGTATGCCTTTTGTGGGGGAACAACAACACAACAACAGGGGAGTTTGAAATACTTCCTCTGCTTATTTTTTTTTTTTTTTTTATCATTCTGATGTTTATTTAAAATGCAACTGGACAGAAAAGGGTTTTAGGGGATAGACCGAGGGACAGAACGGAGAAGGGGAATAGGGATGCGAACCACAGGACAACAATAGTTAGTGTTGCTATTTGACCACAAGTAACATTACAAAGTCAAATCGTGTTCTTCTTTGTGGACGGAGGAGACACCCAGTGAGGACATGTATACAGTATTTCTGATTAATAGAAAATCCATTCATCCATTTTCTGTTCCGCTCATCCTCATTATGGTCGCGGGCGTGCTGGAACCTATGCCAGCTGACTTTGGGCGAGATGCGGGGTACACCCTGAACTGGTCGGTAGCCAATCGCAGGGCACATATATACAAATAACCATTCGCACTCACATTCACACCAAATTTAGGGTTTTCAATTAACCTACCATGCACGTTTTTGGGAAGAAACCGCAATACCCAGAGAAAAGCCACGCAGTCACAGGGAGAACATGCAAACTCCCCACAGGCGAACCCGGGTTGTCAGAACTGTGAGGCACATGTGCTAAAAAGTTGACCACCGTGCCTCCTTCATAAAAAATAATTTAAATAATAATACAAACCTAACAATTATTATTAATGCTGTGAAAATATACTTTCAGTTTGTAATTTTCCTAATAATCAATGTGTACAGAACCGAAACAAAAACCGTGACCACAAAACCCAGATACAAACCGAAACGTGGATTTTGTGAACCGTTTCGCCTCTAAAATAAATAAATAAATATTATATATAATAGCTTCAGCCGCACCACTGCTGGAACCCGATGAGGCTCTTCGGCTGCCACAGACGTCACCTCCAGTATTCCGACCAAATAAACGTGAGTATGGACTCATGCACTACTTGCACCCTTCTCCTTAAGAGGCTTTGCCTGCTAGAGGGACGTGTCCGCCAGCTAGAGCAGAATAGTTTTGTAACTGTAGATGTGGTGGGCACACCTGATAGTGTAAGTTGCAGCGGACCTTATAGTCCTGTTAGCATTAGCCCCAATTGGCTAGTTAACCGCTGCGAGCCTGTTCAGATGCATAACAGATTCACTCCTTTAGCTAGTAGCGTTCCAATTGTAAAGATTAGGCAAATGTTTCATCTAATGAAACAATCATACAATATTCCAGTTAATCAAATAATCATAACAGCTAACATTGTTTGCAATAAGTAGATTTAATTTCAAATGATTCTGGCCATAAACACAGATGCCAATTGTATTTTTATCTTGTTTGTCACAGAAGGGCAGAAGTCGCAGGATGTCTCAGATGTTGCAAGAAGTGGCCCCGGATAACAGCAGACGAACCGAAAACAAGTCAGGCTCTTGACAACACCGGCAAAAGTACCTGCGTCACCCGCTCTCGGGTTGTGCTTATCACCAACAACCAGATGGGGCGTGGGCACAGCAGCAACATCTAGAAGTGTCTAAGCATAAACTATAAATTTCAGGGTTATGAGGGAGCGGCACTCTTTTATCCTCTCTACTCCGTGGACAAGAGGTTTGGTAGCAGGGAAAAAAGGCCCGGAATTCTGTGACTTTGTACTGAGCTCTGGAACATAAATACGGATCAAATTGCAACGAGTGGGAGTTAATTCTTTGGTTGCCTGTCATTGGAAAAACAACAAACACGCAGCAGGAGTTGTGGCGATAGTTGTTAAATAAGGCAAACTTCGAACAAATTGGTGACCCCAACGTGATTTTCCAATGAAAAGCTTCCTTCTGGGATCTAGCCGTCTAGCCACTCTTCTCTACGCCACTAATAATCCCGGCCGGCCAATAAAGGGCCTGTTCATTAAATTCTCCTGATTTGCTGCTAAGCGAAATTGGGGTATTCTGGAATGAGGAGTGTGGCCGAAGGAGGAGTGTGGCCAAACTTTGTTAAAAGTAATCCAGAGTTCAGTATAGTTCATTAGTAGAAATTGCGAACGGATCGCGTACGGATCTGGGACACAATATTTGGGAGGTTTATTTTAGGCCAACAGTAACCTCAGATGTCTGGGACTTTGTGCCAGCGGCACAACCAGCCAGTGGGCTAGCCATCTGCCTGCCGGTAGTCAGTCCCAATAGGCAGTGGTTACGGCCTATACTAGTACACGTGGGTCGATTCTGGGCTCCGCTGACGCTGGACAATTCTTCGAGCCATGTTATTAGGTAGGTGATAACAGCGCTGTGCCTTCGTGGAGAGTGATTGTTTATTGATTGTTCGTGGTATTGTTTGTTACAAGGGAGTTTGTGTGGAAGGGTGAAAAGATGAGGGTTAGCTTTGAGAATGTGGGGAATGATCAAATTATTTTGAGAGAACAAATCAAAGTAATGTGGCTTTATTTCAGGGATAATATCTCTGGAGATGAGAAAGAAAAGTCAAAGGCCATTCAAAAGATGAAAAGAATGTTGGAAAAATGTCAGGATGCTGGCTTCTTTCCTAAAAAATTATGAGAGAACATTACATGTTTTGGTTCGAATTTGTGATGCTTTTGCGGCACGAGAGCAGGAATTGCAGAATGTAAGTTGGTGAGACAAGAATTAGCTGGTGAGTTCTGCCTCCTGTAACTTTGAGATGGATTAGTCCTCGCCACATTGCATCAGCTTGCTTCGCCAGAACGCACCCCCCCGCCAACCTGAATGGACCAGGCCAACTCCTCAGCCTGCGATGTTCCACCAGCCACCAAATGCTTACCTGGCACCGCCACCTCCAGGCCAGTACCCCGCTCGCCAATAGGGGTGCTCGGGAAGCCTCGACGTGGAGAGTTTGACAGACCCCTGCATTCTGGTGACTGTAGATGTGACAGTGTCAACCATCTCTCCATGATGGTCGACACTGGTGCTCGCTATTCTACACTCAGCGAATTGCCTCCTCGTGTTCCAATTAGCGACAGGAAACTCACCCTGGTCAGCTTTTTGGGTGTACCCAAGCTTCTGCCGTTGATGAAACCTACACCCGTGCAGGTGGGAAAACAGACACTGACTCATTCATTTATCTACTCCCCCAACTGTCCAGTGAACATTATGGGCTGCGACATGCTAATTAAGTGTGGAGCCAGCATCTTTTGTGTGTGACCTTCCCGGATGGGACTGAAATTGACTGTGATTATGTACCAGGGGCACCACATGTTATGGTTTCCACTGTCCCCACGGCAGGAGGGCATCTGGGACGCCATCGCAGGTTTAACGGAATTGGGGTCTTGGAGCCCTCATCGTCCTCCTGGACTACTCCGAGTATGCCTGTGGAAAAGGTGCATGGGAAGTATCGCATGGCACACGATCTCAGACGCATTAATTAAATTGTTACAACACCTACTATTCCGGTCCCAAATCCTTTTACTGCTTTGACTGTAATGACCATACCCATAAATCTTGTACTGTTATTGATTCAGCGAACGCTTTCCTGTGTTTGCCATTGGCTGAGAAACTTCGTGACATTTTTTTATTTACTCATGATGGTGAACAGCTTCATTACCCACGTTTACCTCAAGGGTAAACGTATATTTAATAAAGAACTCAAAGCGTTGCTATCATCTCCTGCCCTGCCAGAGTGTGTCGTCCTCATCCAGTATTTAGATGATTTGTTACTGGCAGCACCCACGGATGTGGACTGTTTGAAAGCTACATATTTGTTGTTGCGACGCCTTTTAGGCTGTGGGGTTAAGGTGTTCAGGGCCAAGGTTCAATGTTCTCATCCCACGGTGACTTTTCTGAGCCGTGTGGTCTCCATTTTGTCCCATCCAAAACCGCGCACAAACCTAAAAAGGACAGCAGCCAAAATTACGTAGCTGACTATGGGGAGTTGACTGCCCCCTTGAGGGCTACGATTGCTGTTCACGGCATGCGCAATTTGTCCGCCATTTTGGATTGGACTACCGAGGTGTGTCAAGACAATCACTCGCCTCGGCAGTAGACTTACGCAGACCTAAATATTCTTAACTGTTTTATTTACATGTTTCTGAAAAATGGTACCACTATGTGCGGTGTGCTTTTTCAGAGCGGGGATGGTGAGAGACATGTCCTGATGTACAAGCGTACAGTTGGACCAGACTGAAAAAAGACACCCACCCTTTACTAGATATGTGCCTGGATTAGCTAAAATATTACAAAAGACTCCACGTCACATCCTCTGACAGTACTCACGACATATGGCGTAATTGGATGCATAACCTCATCAGCATTTACATTGTCATCTTTAAAACAGATTATTTTAGAGAAATTTTGAACGCACCACACATCACATGGAGGCATTAATATGGAAGATACTATCCAGGAAGGCGAGCCCCAATAAATGTGCGGCAAAAACAGAAGAGCAATCAGGAATCAGAAAGGATTTGCAAGGTACGCCCGACTCGGATGCTGAGATGGTTTTGTATACATTGTTGTTGTATTGTTCTTTCAGGGATCCAGAGAGAGGCCTACAGGTAGCGTATGCAGTGGTACAGCGGTCAAGTAGAGGTGAGGGAATCAGAGAAGTTTGTCGGGAAGCAATGGGCACAATCAGCAGAATTGAGAGTGGTGGTAAGGGATTTGGAGTTAGCAGAAGGGAAAATTGTGAACATTTACAAAGATTCAGCATACATGTGTAATGTAGTGCATATATAACTGCCACAATGGTTAAGAGCAGGTTTTCTCACAGCCACAGGAATGCCAAGAAAGCATCAAGATGAGATCCTTTGCCTGTGTGAGGCTTTAATGAAGCTTGAAGGTGGCTGTGATAAAATGTAAGAGACATGGTACAGGTGATGCCGCCGCAAAGCAGAAGGCGGGCTATTTTCCAGTAGATCAGATGGTGTGTGCAGAATCAGGATCAGTTGAATTATTTCCAAAAGTGACAGAAACATTGCTAGAGGACCAAAAATGGACTAACCCATCCCCAGAAGAGAAAACTATTTGGAAGGCCAATAAGGACTCTCGCGACGCCACAGGCTTGTGGCGACACCCTGATGGTCGTCCTGTTCCCTCGGCAGTTCGGCTCCGGGTCCTGGTGGGGGAGGCTCACGGAACAGCACATGTGGGTAAGGCAGAAATGACACGAGCATTCATACATTGGTGGCAAAATCATCTGAAAGTGCTCCAAAGGATGTGGTCTGAACCACAGTGGACTGGTCCGTTTGAGGTTATAGCTCGGACATCTCATGCTCTGTGCGTCTCTTTGGAAAGAGGGACAAGTGGTACCACGTATCACAGACACGGCCTGCGCAGGCCTCTATTGAAGAGTGGAAAAAAAAGAGAATGCCTCTCGTACCTCAGTGACTTTCTGCTGTATTGTGTATGCTGGATGTTTCTTTTTGCGTACTGTTATTCGCTGAGGTCGTTTTTTACCTAGTCTACCTAGTTTCATTCATTTTTTATTTCTTTCATCTTTGTGTATTGCGTTTTGGTGTTAAATTGATCATTTAACACGGGGGGGAAATATGTACTTCCTGTATGTCTGGCCGAAGAACGTCATAATCATGACTCTGGTGATCTCTCTGATTATCTATTTCGGAATGCCCTCAAACCAGGAAGAACGAGTGGGAAAGAGAGCCGTGAAGCCAACAGGGGCCCTAGTGTTGAACTACACGCTGGGGGAAAGTACGGTATACCAATTTGATTTGTGTAAGGTGATATATAGATAGGTAAACTGGGGCGATCCGGCAGGAAATGACATTTACTTGTGCGGTTTGAGTATGGGACATGGAGGAGCTAACCGGTACCCGGTGAACCATAAGTTCAAAGCGAACCACCAGGTGGATTTGTGTTACAGCTGGAAGCAGGTGATTATCCACTCGAAACCGGGATACTGGGAGCCGATGAATGATAGAAATCTGCAGTTGAAGGACAGGATCAAACTGGAAAAAGGTAGTAACCCCAGGGGAGCGACTGGCCCGTACTTGCCCGTACTGCTGACCTTGTATAATATAAATAGCCCCCCATTGAAAGAGTGGGGCGAACCAGTGCCAACCTTTACGGTCCTAACCTTGGGAATAGATGTCTCAGGGGCCGACCCCCTAGGACAGATTATTATTAATTGGCTACGACTGACAAAAAAATTCATCTAATCCGATAATGAGAAAATGTGCTAATTTACCAGAATCAAAAAACGCGGATCCGGTGGTTTTTAGAACCTCTCACGCGACGGGATATGACCTAAATAATGACTTGGTCCAGGGGGTGGTATACCGACATATGCTACAGGGGGCTAACCCTCCTCTAACTAAGGTAAAAAGCGCTCCCCTCTATGATGTCGAAATGGTCCGGTCCCTACCTTGCATCTTCCAAAATAAGAGTAAGGTAGCTTTAGGCCCCAATAACAAACTTTCCCCATCAAATGGCCACCTGGAGCCACAGTTTTGTAATTTCACACTTGTTATTGACTATTATGATGCAGCCCGATTGAGTAAGACGAGGTCTGATTTGTAGTGGATGTGTGGTGATGGTCTGTTGTGGGTCTTGGTGGCTGTGATAAAATGTAAGAGACATGGTACAGGTGATGCCGCCGCAAAGCAGAAGGCGGGCTATTTTCCAGTAGATCAGATGGTGTGTGCAGCATTAGTGGATGGACAGGCACTTGGGCATTGATTTCTATGATAACCCCACGGTGATCAAGCTTCTCTCTGAGCAGGAGAGACCACAACCACATGGCGGATTTCACCTGGGAGCGGGACAGGTGGGGTGGCTTAACCCACTCCCGCCGTGTGGTCAGTGGCTTCAACGTGGGTGGAAACGCTTGGGAAGCAGGACAAGACCCCAACTACCTTGACACCATTGGAGTTCCCAGAGATGTCCCGGGTGAGTATAAAGCTCGCTGTCAAATTTCCGCAGGTCTTGAGAGTATTTACATATGAGTAACCCCAAATAAAAACATTGATTTTGTTAATTACTATCATTACCAAATTCAAAGACTGGTGAATTTCACCACCCAATTGACAGAGGGCGTCCATGAGCAACTATCAGCTACCTCTCTCATGGCATTCCAAAATAGGCTGTTCCTCGATAGTATGTTAGTGGAAGATGGGGGTGCCTGCTCTCGAATCAAGGATCACTGTTGCACGATTATCCCCGACAATACGGCACCAAACGGAAAGATCATCAGAGCCATGAAAGGTTTGCAGGCCATGTCTGTTAAAATTAAATCAATGTCTGGAGTGGATGACAACCATAGCCTGCTGAACAGGATGTTTGGTAAATGGAAAGGTCTCATGCTGACTTTGGCAACTACCATCCTGGTTGTCATTGCTGTGCTTGCTTTGCGTGGATGTTGTATCATTCCTTGTCTCAGGAGTCTTCTCCTCCGGACTGTCCACAAGGCCTTTGAGGGAAAGGACCCCCACGACCAATATCAGCTGCTGCTCCTGAAAGAGGACGTGGAGACCATAAGTGCGCTCACTCCCTTGGACGTCGCCTTTGTGTCCTCTCCTTAAGTTTTTTTATATGTGCTATATTTAGTTTGGGCTATATTTAGTACTAGAGCAAACTTGGCTGCATATTTAGAGGGTGTTGATCGCTGATTAGCAGAGATCAAATGGGGGATTAATGGGATATGTTTTTTGTAAATAGCTAAAAATTATATAATCACGCTAGTGGCTTGGTTTGTGCTTAAACAATGGTGCTTTGTTGAAGTGAAGCGTGAGGGGAGTGAAAGTGAAGATAAGGGTGTGGGAGTGTGCTGCTTGAAAATTCCCAGTAGGGTGCATGTGGAGGTCACAGGAAACATCTCTCGGGGAAAACTGTGGCTACAAAGCATTGCTGCAAACTTTATGAGGAAGTGAGAAGTGTTGACAGCATCTGGCACCAGCGGTAAACGGCCATCATTCTGCATAGCAACAATGACGTCAATGGACCTTGGACCAACCAGACGAAGACAACTCCACACTCCCTCTTTGAGAAATTGTATAAGACTGGGTCAGGAACAGATAGCTTTGTTCATTCTACACTATCTCTGCTGAGGCTAAGATAAGCGTAGCTGCTGACCCGGAGCTCTGAAGTATGTATAGACTCCTCTGTCAGGAATCCATTGGTTGGCTTTTAACACGTCGTTTTAATCGTAGTTCTTTCATGAAAACGAAGACGCTTGGAACCTCGAGAGTTAATTGGTGATTTTAAAAAACAAGCTCCTTTAAAATGTAGTGAACTGTTGTCTTGCTGAAATAAGCAGGGGCGTCGATGAAAAAGACATTGCTTGTATGGCAGCATATGTTTCTCCAAAACCTGTATGTACCTTTCAGCATTAATGGTACCTTCACAAATGTGTAAGTTGACACTAACACTGACACTAACGCAGCCCCATACCATCACAGATGCTGGCTTTTTCCTCCATAACAGTCCGGATGTTTCTTTTACTCTATGCAGCAAAGATGGAAAAACAGTTTAGCGCTAACGCTCTAAATCAGTCTGGCATGCATTCCAATCAGTGACTAATTACAAGTGACGATCCCCCCCAAGCTGAGAACAATAGCACACGAGCCAACGACTTGAATACCTTCTACTGCAGATTTGAAAAGTACACTTTCACACCCCACACCCACCCGGCCCCACCCCCGACCACAATCACACCTCTGATTTCTGCGTTAACCATCCATGAACAGGATGTGAGACGTATCTTCAAACAACAAAAGATTAACAAAGCGGCAAGGCCCAGACCATGTGTCCCCATCCTGCCTCAAAGTCTGCGCGGCCCAGCTCGCTCCAGTCGTCACACAGATCTTCAATAGATCTCTGGAACTGTGCAAAGTACCATCCTGTTTCAAACGCTCCACCTTCATTCCAGTCCCCAAGAAACCTGCAATCTTGGGTCTAAATGACTACAGGCCTGTCGCCTTGACATCTGTGGTCATGAAGTCCTTTGAACGTCTCATGCTGGACCACCTCAAGAGCGTCACAGGCCCCCTGCTGGACCCCCTGCTGTTTGCCTACCGAGCAAACAGGTCTGCGGATGATGCAGTCAATATGGGACTGCACTTCATCCTAGAACACCTCGACAGTACAGGGACATACGAGAGGATCCTGTTCGTGGACTTCAGCTCAGCGTTCAACACCATCATCCCTGAACTCCTTTCATCCAAGCTTCTCCAGCTCAGCGTCTCACCTGCCATCTGCCAGTGGATTTACAGTTGCCTGACGGGCAGGACACAGGCTGGGAGAGACCACCTCATCCACACGCAGCATCAGCACTGGGGCGCCCCAAGGTTGTGTCCTCTCTCCGCTGCTCTTCTCTCTCTACACGAACGACTGCACCTCAGCGCACCAAACTGTCAAACTCCTGAAGTTTGCAGATGACACCACTGTCATCGGCCTCATCAAGGACGGTGACGATTCTGCATATCGACAGGAAGCGGAGCGGCTGGAGCTGCGGTGCGGCCGACACAACCTGGAGCTGAACACGCTCAAGACTGTAGAGATGATCGTGGACTTCAGGAGGCATCCTTCGCCACAGCTGCCCCTCACGTTGTCCAGCTGCCTTGTGTCAACCGTCGAGACCTTCCTGGGAATTACAGTCTCTCTGGACCTGAAGTGGGCGACCAACATCAACTCCGTCCTCAAAAAGGCCCACCAGAGGATGTACTTCCTGCGGCTTCTGAGAAAGCACGGCCTGCCACCGGAGCTGCTGAGGCAGTTCTACACAGCGGTCATCGAATCAGTCCTGTGTTCTTCCATCACAGTCTGGTTTGGTGCTGCTACAAAAAAGGACAAACTCCGACTGCAACGGACAATCAAAACTGCTGAAAGGATTGTCAGTACCCCCCTACCCACCCTTGAGGACTTGCACGCAGCCAGAACTAAGACAAGAGCGTGCAAAATCCTCTCAGACCCTCCGCATCCCGGTCACCAGCTCTTCCGGCTCCTTCCCTCAGGTAGGTGCTACCGATCAATCCAAACTAGAACTAGCAGACATTCCAACAGCTTCTTCCCTCTTGCGATCAACTTCTTAAACACCTAACCTACAATTCCATTACAACATGCTGGCAATTTTCTGACTTGGGTTCGTTGTCACATTTCTGTGGGGCCAATTATGTATGACTCGTGCACTCACTGTAGTTGTCTCGCCATGCTGCACTATTTGCATATACTGGCCACTCATGCCAGAGTAGCATCTGCTCCATTTGCACACTGACTGAGGAGTATCTGCAACATTTGCACAACCAACATGGTCCCAGATTATCGCGCTACTCGTCACTTTAAACCGCATACACTCCTTGAAGTCTCGGCGCCCTTTGCACAATGTTCATTGCACCGGACTATTGCAATATCAGTCATTCGAACTGCTCTAAGTGCTAGAGGACTCTGCATCTTTTTGCACTATTGTCCACAAAAAAAATAATAATACATAAATGTACGGCATTACCAGATAACTAGCAACCCTTTACTGCTCAGTGACTGTTTTTTTTATTTTGTCAATGTCTTTATGTCTCAAAAGTGTTCTTTGTCAATTGAATGTCTGTTGTCGTACTCGAGCGGCTCCAACTACCGGAGACAAATTCCTTGTGTTTTTTGGACATATTTGGCAAATAAAAATGATTCTGATTCTGATTCTTTGGCCCGGAGGACACGACGTCCACAATTTCCAAAAACAATTTGAGATGTGGACTCGTCGGACCACACAGCACTTTTCCACTTTGCATCAGTCCATCTTAGATGAGCTCGGGCCTAGAGAAGCCAGAGCCGTTTCTGGCTGTTGTTGATAAATTGTTATTGCTTTGCATAGTAGAGTTTCAAGTTGCACTTACGGATGTAGTGCCAAACTGTATTTACTGACATTGGTTTTCTGAAGTGTTCCAGAGCCCATGTGGTGATCTCCTTTACACATTGATGTCGGTATTTGATGCAGTGAAGGTCACGGGCATTCAATGTTGGTTTTCGGCCTTGCCGCTTAAATGTAGTAATTTCTCCAGATTCTCTGAACCTTTTCATTATATTATGGACCGTAGATGATGAAATCCCTAAATTCCTGCAATTGTACATTGAGGAACATTGTCTTTAAACTGTTCAACTATTTTCTCACGCACTCGCCCCATCTTTGCTTATGAATGACTGAGCAATTCAGGGAAGCTTCTTTTCTACCCAATCATGGCACCCACCTCTTTCCAATTAGCCTGTTCACCTGTGGGATGTTCCAAACAGGTGTTTGATTAGCATTCCTCAACTTTCTCAGTCTTTTTTGCTTTTCAGCTTTTTTGGAACCTGTTGCAGCCATAAAATTCCAAGTTAATGATTATTTGGGCGGCACGGTGGGCGACTGGTTAGAGCGTCAGCCTCACAGTTCTGAGGACCGGGGTTCGATCCCCGGCCCCGCCTGTGTGGAGTTTGCATGTTCTCCCCGTGCCTGCGTGGGTTTTCTCCGGGCACTCCGGTTTCCTCCCACATCCCAAAAACATGCGTTAATTGAAGACTTTAAATTGCCCATCGGTGTGAATGTGAGTGCAGATGGTTGTTTGTTTCTATGTGGCAACCAGTTCAGGGTTTACCCCGCCTCCTGCCCGATGACAGCCGGAATAGGCTCCAGCACGCCTGCGACCCTAGTGAGGAGAAGCGGCTCAGAAAATGGATGGACTTACTTACAGGAACCCAAGTATTCTCTTCAGGCAGTCTTCAATCTCATTAAAACATTTTCGCAAATTTCAGATTACTTAACTGGACAAAATCAACAATACTCCCAAGAACAGCAAACTCATGGTCTCCTACAGATCAAATCCCAGATTACCCAATTCCTACAGGAAACACTAAGTATGTAGGTATTAATATTTCGTCAAAAGTCACAGAGCTAACCAATCTAAATTACACACCACGTCTGGAAAAAATCTCATCTGATTTAAGACGCTGGAATAACTTGCCTATATCACTACTAGGAAGAATAGAAATGAAAACCTTACCTCAAATAAATTATATCTTTTCAATGATTCTATTTAAGACCACATTTAAATGGTTTCAAACCTTCGACTCTGCTGTAATAATGTTTTATTCAAAAATAAGAGCAATACAATTAGTCTATCCACAAAGTAAACCGGAGGGAGGCCTAAATGCTCCCAACTTGAAACACTATTATTTAGCTAACCAATTACAATACCTCGTCAAATGGTTGCACCACAATGAGGAGTATGATTCTTGGCAAGAATAGAACAAATAGACTGCAACAACATCAAACTCTCAAAACTCCCATTTATTTCCACAAGTCTTAAACGCCATAAATGCTTCAAGAACCCAATAATCGCATCCACCTTAACGGCTTGGTGGCAAAGTTTACAATCTACAGGATCTCAATTAGCTCCCAGTAAATTAATAATATACCTCTTCATTTTAGTACATGGGAACATCATGGAATTGACCACCTACAACAACTATTTAACAATAATGTTTTTAGAACACGTGATGAATTGTTCCAAGAATTCCAAATAACAGGGTCCCTGCGGCCTCCACCGGGTGGCCAGTTGTCGGGCGCCTCGGTGGGGCCGGCGGACCGCCCCGTGTCCCGTCCACCGGGCTGCTCTCGGGTGGACCCCTGGGCCTGATCCTCCCCCTTGATTGATTGCCGCCGCGGTGCAGGCGCAGCAGTTACAGGACACTTCTGTCAGTCTTTGTGCATGCGAAACGGTGTCAATTCACTTGCATGTGTCTGCAGGCACACACCCCTGGGACTCTTCCACTGGTTGTGGGGCCACTCACTTATTGCGACAAATAACTCATGAATATGTGAATTCCTTGTGTATCCCCCTCACTCACACTCTCGTCCTATAGACTTTTATCATTTACACAGCCAATCCCACTACACTTCAGTTGTACAGCCGGGTTCACGACCCTTGTCCTGCATGCTTCTTCTCCTGTCTTTGTCCTGTTCTATCTTGTCCTGTCCTTCCCTCACAGGGTGGAGCACTCCAGCCCCATGCAACACTCATATCTCATATTTCATTGTTGTATATATGTAATGATTTACTTTTCTCATCCCGTTTACAATTAGTGCTTTGTCTTTTGCATCTGTTTCTCTCTCCCCTCTAGAAACTTTGCTCTGTTCGACTGATCGATTCGGATTCTCAATAAACATCAATTATAATCCTAAGAAACCACAGCGGAAGCTTAAAAACTCCACTGTGACACACTAAAACTGCTCCGGCGTAAAAGAGATACAGATCATCCATTCTGCTTGACCGAACAGCCGAACAGGACCCAAAAATAATAATAATGAAAAGGAACTACCTTTCTTTTGTCTTTATCATTGATGATGATGGTGGTGGTGATTGTCATAGTAATAATATGATATGAAAAATCCTTATCATCAATAATAATAACAATGGTGATAAAAATCAATATTGATGGATGACAAATACAGCCAACATACTGTAAATCTTAATGTATTATTGTAAATAGAATAAATAGAACACAGCCCTTGAGTATAGAGGAGAAAAACTGTATTTAGTGATTCCATTCAAATGTATATCACATAAAAGTTCCAAATTCTGCCGACATAGATGTTTGAAAAGACGTTTTTAAATGACAAAATGCAGATTGATTGTAATTAAAAGTTAAACACAACTGAATTGCACTTAACAAAAGTACTCTACTGGATTGGAAAAAAAAAAAAAAAAAAAAAGTTGAAGCCACAGTCACATGATGCACAATTTGAACGTTTAATTCAGTGATTCTTTCATGTACCACGAAAGGGAGCCCGCACCATCCCACACTTTGGGAACCACCCCTCAAGGCTGCTGTTGTCATGCGGAAACATCGACGTAATTGTTCTCCATGTGACCCTCAAAGAAAGATTGATCCATTGAAAATATAAACAAAAATATCGTCAACAAAAAATGTATGACTTCACACCAAAAGTTATGCCGCTCATTCTACATATGAGCAAATCAGAACATATTTTGCCCGCAAGTGTCTGAAGTAGCAATTGCAAAACTGCTTTGCTTGTTTTTGTCTGCCTCCGAAATGAACTTTTGACTAATTTTTGTCTCATTAAACCAGGCTGTCACCAGCTGTTAGTTGACTCGATTGATCAACCACTCACTGATTGATCGAGACAAACACTTTTCCTGCCCATGTGCGGGTCGCTTTTCTATTCACTGACCGTAACGCGGCCGCCGTGTACCCGTAATTGAATGAGGGAAGCCGCAGAAAGAAAAGAAAATGAAGAAGGGTGGGAGGATAGAGGAGGAGGCTGTCTCATTAATCGCTCTGGCCGGCAGGCAGGCGACAGGCGCCGGGCCGCGGACAAAGGGCTGTCTGCGGCTCTTAGCGCCCACTGTTTAACCCTTTAAAACACACGCGTCCATCAACCGACACATAAACATTGGCACTTCGCATCGGCAGGAGCAATTTTTGCACCCAGACCAAAAAAACAAAAAACAAAAACGCAAACTTCAATATAACGACTGAGGACCAAACCAAAATAGTTTTTTTTTCCCTTTGGGAGATCGCCTCGCCGCTATGCAGTGCTTTCAGTGTGGCTTGAGTTGGTTTTCTCGAATGTGTGAACGTGCTTCTATAGCCACTACATACTTTTGATTGACTGATGCAACCGAGCTCAGTGGCTAAACTAATAATATTTGTGTTATGGGAATGTTTTGCTCTCTATAGAGAATTAGAGCGTCAGCTGTGGCCGTATCTTTCTTTTTGGAATTATTCCCAAAAATATATATATTCAAAGTGATCATTAAATTGATGCTTTGCAGCAACACATTTAGTTTTTGAATTTTCTAAAACGAATCTAATGAACAACTTGTACATGTACTTTTTTTTTTTTCCTTTCCATTTTCAGTTTGATTCGTAACACAAATGTGCTTCATTTGAATTGGGGCCGCCTAAAACTCTGGGACCGCCCATTGCGAGGCTTGGACTCCGGTCCAATGGTTCCTTCCACCCTCGGCTTTCCTTTTTCGACAACTCGCGGCCGTGCCGGTGGCTCCCACATCCCCAAAACATGCGTGCTCGGTTGATTGAGGACTTTAAATTGCCCGTAGGTGTGAATGTGAGTGCGAATGGTAGTTTGTTTGTACGTGCCCTGCGATTGGCTGGCGACCAGTTCAGGGTGTACCCGGCTTCTCGCCCGAAGATGCCTCCAACAGCCCGCGACCCTGGTGAGGAGAAGCGGTCAAGAAAATGGATGGATGGATGGATGGACATTATAACTGTGTTCTTGAAAAAGAAGTATTCTGTATGGACAACAGGGGGCGCCTCTATCCCACGGTTGTTCACGCCCAAGCTGGATAAACTATCAGTCTCTTATTACGATTCTAAAAGACACGTTTTTCAACACGACATTTTTATTGAAAATTGTGAGACAATCAGAAAAGAAAAAAACTCGACAACCAAGATGAGTCAGCACATTGACTGCTTGAGCATAGCCATCAATAGATAGGAACGACGCACTTTTGGGGATTGTCGCCCGACTGGAGTGAAGTAACCTGAGGTGTTTGAAATCACGTGGAGCTTCCTCTCCTCTGCTCTAACATGTCGCTTCATATGCTGTGGACCAAATATGGCGCACGTTATGTTCCATAATCAGCGAGTCTCAAAACACATTTTTCAATTCCTGAACAGGCTTCATATAATGGGGTCGGGGGTTAGATAGCAAAGTGTTATATTCCAAATATATACACACTAGTATACAGACTTAAATAAATTAATACCAAGTGCATATTATTCGAACTTAGTTATTTACAGATTTGTATTGATTTCGTTTTACATGACATAAATAGATGAGAAACCAACTTCTCTTGAATACAAATTGCAATGAAATGACTGCAGCCACGAACTGCATACAGTTGAGGGTATTTCTTATTTATTTTTTTTTCATGATTTCTTTGTTTGTTTTGTTGATGTTTTTTTTTTTTTTTTTTTTTTAATGATTATTATTTATTAACTATTAGGCCACTTATCCAAAATTCCATGTGATGTTCAAGTATGTGGAGCTGCCTGTCAGGAAGATTCAGTTTGGGCATGTAAATTGGTTGTATATGGGTTTGGTATGAGCCAAAACATTTCGAGATCGGAGGTTTTATGGTTTGGCCTCTTGTGAATATGTGTCGCGTTGTTCTGAGAACAATTGTCAGTCTTAACGGACTTGAATTTACCGAACCGTCTTCACCCTAGCTTTTGTGGTGTGCTGCAAAAAGAGAGAAAAAAGAAAACAAAAACCACAACGGTCCTCAGTCTGGAGGCCAAGAAATCCCAAACGGAGTCGCGCGTCACTTGGGAGAATATTCATCTGGGGATGGCTCCGTCTGTCCCTCCAGCCCACTCACCAGTCTCTGAATATTCTGTAGTTCATTCGGAGAGTCTTTCGTTTTGGGGGATGTGCCCCTCCCACAAGATCCCCCAATCTTGTTGTGGCTGTGGTGTTCTAGGGCCGGGCTGGTCTCCCTACTGCACGGTTTGGATGATTCAGAGCCTGGGTTGAGGCTACATTGCAGGTTGGTTGCGAGCAGGCCAGAAGTTGCGGACAAAGACACGGGGAGCTGGTAGGGGTTGAAGCGCAGCCGTGGTCGAGATGTGGCAAGAAAAGGGTTTCTGGAGAGTGGGCTAGAGGTGCTGGTTGCCGGCAGGGCCGAGGCTGCAGCTGCAGCTGCTGCCATGTAGGTGTAGGGATAGGGAAAGAGACCCCCAAACTGAGGCATGGGGATGCCCTGAAATACAACAGCGCAAAGTGGAGATTTATTTGGCGACGACACATTCTTGTCAGCAGGTCAAAAGCATTACACCGAGGTGTTTCTGAAATTCGAGCAATTGTTGACGGTCGGCGACCCGTTCATTCTTCTCTCCCTTCGCCTGAGACACATTCCCAACATTAATTTGTCGTCGTTTACACATGATATTGTCGTGCGCTTTTTCTGCGCAAGACTGTGCCACGCTGCATTAGCAGTATTGAACCGGGTTATCGGCATGAGCGCAGGAGGATCGTAAACATCTCGCAGCAGCAGCCTTTCAGCTGATATTCAACCTGGTGCAAGCGCGTAAGGGTCATTTTCATATCATTTGCTCGATCATGGCAGGGACAATTTGAAAACGAATTCATATGATTGATATGAGCATTGGCAGTTATTATTGTCGTAAAACCAGAAGGCCCTAATTGTCCGTCCATCCGTTTTCTCTCGGGCTTCTCCTCAGCAGGGTCGCGGGCGTGCCGGAGCCTCTCTCCCAGCCGATCGCAGGGCACACGCGAGCAAACAACCATTCGCACCTACGGGCAATTTAGTGTCTTCAATTAACCCGATGTGCCGCCCAGGTCATAATTGTTTCGAATCAGAAACATATTCTCAAGTCAAAATTTTCCAACTGTCTTGACCGTTAGTTTTCACGATCTGCAACCCGTTTTCTGAGGATGCGAATGACGTTTTTGTATATAAAGGATTTTTCTTCCATTGCTTAATACGCCGTTTCCATGACAACTAACGCTACTGCATCTTCGTATCGCATGTCTCTCACGTTATTACCACTGTATAAAGACAAACAAAGTGCGTCATGGGTTCAATGAGACGTTAGGATCCTTTATGCACTTGTATCGTCGAGAGTTCGAAGGGCAACACGTGCACGTTGTGCAACTCACACGATTTCTATGGAGCTGTTTGTCCTTCCCGTGATGTCTTTGAATGGGCCACCGCCGTCGGCGTCACCGAGGATGACATTGGAAATCATAAGTGGCGTTTTCGAAATGGCACTTTAAGGGTGGTTGTTTCCGCGTGGGAGACATTTGCCCATATAAAGCCAAAACAATTGCTCAAGTCGAATTTGTTCTCCGAGCGTCTCTACCATTTTTTTGGTTTGGTTTCAAATGATATGAAAATGGAACGTGATAGCAGCGTGCCAGATCATTTACACAGTGAAGGGTCAAGCTTACCTGAGAAGCGAGCATATGCTGAGACAAATGGAAGGGGAAGGCATTGGGCGTTCCTCCTGTGCCTTGAGTCGAGAGGCTGCCATTTTCCAAAGCACTTGCTCCAGATACAGAGGCCAATAAGTGGCCCATTCCCATAGCAGAAAGGGCTCCAGGGGTCATGGCAAACTGCCCGGGGTGAAACAAAAGCGGTGATCCGGTGTTTAGAGGGTTGAAGAACTGTTGGCCGTGCAGGCCGGACAGTGCCAAGCTTTGTAAATGACCTGGGTTGAAGTGTGAAGGGCTTTCGGTCTGGACCATGAGTGGGGAGAAGGTGTCCTTCGTAGCACCGACGCTCCCAGCCTCGGGGTCCTTAATCAACACGTCTGCGGTGTCCTTCCGATGCCTGCTCTCCGCTTTGTGTTTTGCGAGGCTCTTGGCACTGAACGCGGAGGAGTCCTCTTTCTTGTCCGTTTGGGGCCTTTCGCCGATCCGCTCCTCGCACTGAGCGCCGTAAGGGGACACGGGTCCGGTGTCCGGGCTGTTGGAGCTCGTGCAGCGCTCGCCCACCTTTTCAAGCTCCTGCTCGCTGTCAGTGCATGTTTTGTCATCTAAAAAAAGAGCAAATCATACGATAAGCGACGGCAAGGTGACGGCGTGCGGTCAGCGCGGATTCATCGGCGTGTTTGCGCACTGGGAAAAAAAGTCCTGTCGACAAAGTTACTCTAAGCGTAAATCGGTCTCCGGCCTCTCGATGGAAACGGCCGGGGCCTATTGCAGCTCATCACCTTGGCTCGCCCTGTTGAAGCGCGGCGGACTCGAACTCGCTCCCAACGGGGACCGAACGGCGTCTCGAGCAGTCGCAGTTTCGCTGGAAGCGTCCGAGTCGGCGCCGTCCCTGCCCTGGTCGTCGTACATTCGGAGCGATGGCATAGTGAGTTGTTTCCTGCCAACGACAACGACGATCACAATCGGTGACCGGAAGGTGCGCTGAGACACATCTCGTTGCTTTGGAACGCAATTGCAGTGCCGCAGTGATGAAAGCGATGCAAGAGTGACACTTTTGGGGGGGGGGGGGGGGGGGGGGGGGGGGGGCGTCAAATGTGCTCACGGTTATTTGGAAGTTGAGCCACAGTGAAAGAAGGATGGCCTGGCTTTCGAAAACAAACCCTGCTCATTTCTGGACAACAGCACCACCTCTACGTGCACATTAGCAGTATTTATTTTTATTTTATTTTTTTGGGGGGGGGAGTAAACCAAAGTGAAAAATACCAAAAGCTGTATTTTTTGCTCTTGAAATATTGTTGCAACCAAGTGCAATGTGCTGTTTCAAATGGAACATAAGCAAAGAAGAGAATAATGTCACATTTTAGAGGTGGCCGGAATTGACTCAATTCAAACAGGCACATCGGTTGATTAAAATGTGTTCAACGAACATAAATTATTTGATGAGTTGAAAGGAAAAAGGAAAGTTTGCCACTTTTTAATCGTGTGCCACTAAAAATCAAGCCCATTTGCTTGATTTTGGGGGGTGCTTGAGCAAAATGGGCTAGAAACGCCTAGAAAAATAACAATCATTATTATTATTATTATTAATATTATTGTTCTTCTTCTTATTATTATTATTATAATTGTTATTATCATCATTATTGTTATTCTTATTCTTATTATTATTACAATTGTTATTATCATCATTATTGTTATTATTATTATTGTTTTATTATTGTTATTGTTTTTGCATTATTGTTATTATGATGATAATAATAATAATGATGATAATAATTATTATTATAATAACAATAATGATAATAATAATAATAGCAATACTGATAATAATAATAAGAATAATAAGAACAATAAAAACAATAATGATAAGAATAAGAAGAATAACAGCGATAATAACAATAATGATAATAATAAGAAGAAGAATTATAATAATCTTAATTGTAATAATAATAATAACAATAATGATGATAATAATAAGAAGAATAACAACAACAATAAAAATAATAACAATAACAACAATAATAACAATAATGATAAGAAGAAGAATTATAATGATCATAATTATAACAATAATAATAACAATAATGATGATACTAATAAGAAGAAAAACAACAACAATACAAATAATAACAATAACAACAATAATAACAATAATGTTAATAATAAGAATAAGAAGAAGAATTATAATGATCATAATTATAATAATGATGATAATAATAACAAGAACAAGAACAACAATAACGATCATAATAATAATCAGAACAACAACAACAATCATTTACGTTACCTTTTCTCCCTTCTTCCGTTCCCAGTATCTCTAAATCCTTTGGCAAATGGATTGTTGTCAATCTTAAGTTGTGTTATCTGGGGGAGGGGGAGGGGGGGGGGTTAACAGAAACCAAAAGCCCCAATTTGCTGTCGTTACAATGCATTGCGGCGGCGGCGGCGAATGTCGAAGCGAGGCCAAGGACGACCGACGTTGTCGCAATGAGAGGCCCTTCTATTATTATTATTATTATTACTCGGTTAAAAAAAATAATAATAATAATACACAAATAAAAAAACCAACACACGCAAACGACTCACCTTGTCGTTCTGGTACGCCGTCACAGCCACGAAGTCGGTTTCCGGGAAGACGTAGGTCCGAAAGGTGCTGTAAGGGAGCTTCAGTATGTCGTTGGCCCGCACGATGTGGAACCTGGGCTGGTACTTGTGCATGGAGTTCAGGATGGTCTGCGTGAGGGGGGGGGGGGACATTTTTCAACTTCTCTTCCTGCGCGCACATTGGAACATTTGGAACATTGCAATGAGACGGACAATTAAGTTTTTTGCGGGGGGGGGGGGGGGGGGCAACATTTTGGAAAGATGATGTATTTTCTGGACGCATTCCCGCTTTTCAAATGTCATCCACGGGTTCGTTCCCTTCCACCCCCCCCCCCCCCCCCCCGATAATTCCTAGAAGGCGTGCTAATAAAAAAAACAACCCAAAACAAACCAACAAAAAAAGGGCAAAAGAATGGAAGGAAATAAGAGTCGGAGGCACTCACAAATCCGTGCTTGTCCGATATGTTGTTGGTGAGCTTGAGTTTGTGGAAGGCGACGGGCTTGGCCATCCACTGCTCGCCGGTGGCCGGACTGTCCGGATGGATGTACATCCGCTTGGGCATCTCCGGGTCGGCCTTGCCCGCCACCGTCCAGCGGGAGTTGTGGAACTTGTAGCGGCAGTCGTCCGCCGCCACGATGTCCATCAGCAAAATGTACTTGGCTTTCCTATCCAGCCCGTTGATCCGCACTTTGAACGGGGGGAACATCCTCCTGGGGGGGGGGGGGGGGGGAACCATCCGTCACACGTTGACTTCCAATCCCTATTTTTATTTTATTTTTTTGCAATCAGCCACCATTGGAACGAAAACGCTCGTCATTGCGTTCACTCCCCAAAGATTCTCACATTTCTACCACCGCTCATCCATCTAGCGACTGCGCGCGCGCGCGCGCGTGTGTGAGGAAAATTAGAAGAGAGGCAAATTAACGGTCAATATTCGAATCACGCGCGGCCGACAATGTGGGTTTTCGCCCACTTGTGCATATTTGCGCCGCGCATAAGCCAATTTTCATTTACACGCGCGCACACGCATAGAGATGGAGAAATAGCCGAAATGTCGGTGGCGAATTTTGGATGGCTCGTGACACACACACACACACACACACACACACACACACACACACACTCTTTTCCCGAAAAGAATACAAATAATAGAGGAGCAACGAAATAAATGCCGAATTGTGGCGACGCGCGTTCGCCGGCGGAACCGAAACACAAAGTGCGAAAACCTCTCAAGACGCGTCCGATAATACAAACACGTCGTTTGAACTTGTTTTTTTTTTTTTTGGTTTTGTTTGTTTTTGTATATTTTTTTGAAAGGGGGTAAAAAAAAAAAAAAAAAAAAAAAAAGAAAACCAAGTACAACTATTCCGTAATCCGGTGTAATTCTTACCTTCCCGATTTAGTAATAACCATTTCCGTGCCGAGTTTATGGAACTGGTCCCAAAGGTCCTTGGCTTCCAGGGTAACTTTGGGGTCGTCGTCCGCCTCCTCTTCGGGCTCCAAGCTCTTCACGGCGCGCAGCCGAGCGGCCGGGTGGAGTCCGGGTTCCGCCGCGGCCGAATTGCGTTCCGAGACGGACTCGGGGGCCAGGCTGAGCGCCGGGAAGAAGGAGGGCTGAGCGGCCGCCAGGAAGGCGGACACCGGGAAGTCGCTGGGCCGGTGCGCGTGGAACGGGTGATAAGCCATGGCAACCCCCGGGAAAGCGGCCTCTCTCATCGGCGGGCGCGTCCAAATCATTCGAAACGGGACGACGGGCGAGTCGAGTCCGGCATGTGGGACTTACTCGGTCGTCGCCAGATCCCGGTGGGGGCGCGTCCGTTCGCCTCGCTCATCCCACGGCGACACACAGGAGAGACTGCGCCCCGGTGAGCCCCCTCCGCGTTCCGGACCAACTGGGGGCCTCTCGAGGCGTGGCGCTCGCAGCTCCGGTCGGACGAGGAGAAGAGTCGAGACGAGGAGGTGTCGGGAGCATTAGTAGTAAGAAAACATGTCAACAGGGACATCGTATTAACCAATGACAGGGCAGATCGGGAAACCCCACCCCCCCCACTGTCTCCGAGCCTAATGGGGTCAGTCCGCTCGAGGCCGGCTTGACCGCGGGACTTCATTCTGCGGTCGTTCGGTGTTGAATTTAATTTTTTCCCCTTCTTCTCCTTCTTCCTCAAAACGGGTTCGATGTTCGTTCGATGAGTGCCGATGCCCACGCGTGCGCCCCCCCCCCCCCCAAGTAGGTCGCTTTGCTTTGCTTGAGAGGCGCCAGTCGGCTCGCAGTCCGAACAATTGCTTGTCTCTTCGTATTTGGCCTGGGGTCCCCGCCCCGCCCCGCGCCACGCAACCATCAACAGCTGCATCTGGGGGTCCCTCGGCCATCCACTAGTTTGGAAACATTTGCTAATTATTCGAATTTGTTGCGGCTTTATTTTGTGTGTGTGTGTGTGGGGGGGGGGGGGGGTCAATCCAAATATGGCGTCTACACCTCCACAATGTGAATTTTGCCACCGAGGCCCCCCGCTTCCCACTCATGTCGGAAATGTGCTCTAATTGACCCTTTTGTTCCCTCCGCTTGTGTGTGTGTGTGTCCCCTCATCTTAAACCCCCCCCCCCCCCCCCCCCTAACCTGCGCGATCCTCTGCTATATTTAGCGGCGAGACCGAAGTCCTGGCGCCAGACCATTTAAGAGCTGTCAAAGTCCCTCACATTTCCCCCCCCCCCCCCCCCCCCTGTGAGCCACCCTAACCCACCGGCGGCTCTCACCTCCTTTTTCTTCCTCTTCTCCTCCTCCACGCGCGCGCGCGCGCGCGCATGACCAATCCAAACCTACAAATAAAAACAAAAACAAAACAAGTGCTCCTTTCGAACATGTACACATTTGCACACGTGTTCAACCTTTACGTCATTTTACCACATTGTCATCACGTGCAACCGAAAATGAAGTATCACCCCCCCCCCCCCTCGCTACTATATTGCATCACTGCATGACCACGCGCTACCCGCATGGCAGCCACAGGCCAAAATGTGGACATTTGAACCGGAGCCCTGCTTCCGAATGACCGAGCTCGCAGGCCGCCATAAGGGGGCGCCCTAATGAGGCCAACCCCCACCCTCCACGTTCATCGCCGACACAATTACGAGCTTCCCCGAAATGTCATCGAATTCCAAGTCTCATTTGAATAGCGCTTATCATTTCGTCCACATCGCGCTTTCCCGTGCATGCATCAACGATATCGATAATGGATTAATGGGACACAGGTGTTACATTGCAACAATGTAATGTGCTACATTGCGGGAGCACAGCAACTCCATCATGAACACGTACAACATTAAAAAAAAAAAAAAAAATTAAAAGGGTTTCTGTCCTCCACTACGTATTCAGTCAGATTTAAAATGAAAACCAGAAATAAACACAAATGGATTCAACCCGCATGTTATTTTCCAATAGCGAGAAGGAAATATTGACTTTTTTTTTTTTTTTTTTTAACGCACAAGAGATTTTCGAGCCATCGATCCGTGATTTATTCGCGTGGAAGTTCGATTTTATTATTATTTAGCTAACATCATTTGACCCAAAAAAAAATATCACATTTTGTGTGTGTTTGTGTTTTTTTTTGTTTTTTTTACAGATTATATTAACGCACAAGAGATTTTCCAGCCATCAATCCGTGATTTATTCGCGTGGAAGTTCGATTTTATTATTATTTAGCTAACATCATTTGACCAAAAAAAACACATTTTGTGTGTGTTTGTTTTTTTTTTTTTTTTTTTTACAGATTATATTCACGCACAAGAGATTTTCGAGCCATCGATCCGTGATTTATTCGCGTGGAAGTTCGATTTTATTATTATTTAGCTAACATCATTTGACCCAAAAATAAATATCACATTTTGTGTGTGTTTGTGTTTTTTTAATTTTTTTTATTTTATTTTTACAGATTATATTAACGCACAAGAGATTTTCGAGCCATCGATCCGTGATTTATTCGCGTGGAAGTTCGATTTTATTATTATTTAGCTCACATCATTTGACCCCCAAAAAAAAATCACATTTTGTGTGTGTTTGTGTTTTTTTAATTTTTTTTATTTTATTTTTACAGATTATATTAACGCACAAGAGATTTTCGAGCCATCGATCCGTGATTTATTCGCATGGAAGTTCGATTTTATTATTATTTAGCTCACAACATTTGACCAAAAAAAAATAAATCACATTTTGTGTGTGTTTGTGTTTTTTTTTTTTTTTTTTTTTTTACAGATTATATTAACGCACAAGAGATTTTCGAGCCATCGATCCGTGATTTATTCGCGTGGAAGTTCGATTTTATTATTATTTAGCTAACATCATTTGACCCAAAAATAAATATCACATTTTGTGTGTGTTTGTGTTTTTTTTAATTTTTTTTATTTTATTTTTACAGATTATATTAACGCACAAGAGATTTTCGAGCCATCGATCCGTGATTTATTCGCGTGGAAGTTCGATTTTATTATTATTTAGCTCACATCATTTGACCCCCAAAAAAAAAATCACATTTTGTGTGTGTTTGTTTTTTTAATTTTTTTTATTTTATTTTTACAGATTATATTAACGCACAAGAGATTTTCGAGCCATCGATCCGTGATTTATTCGCATGGAAGTTCGATTTTATTATTATTTAGCTCACAACATTTGACCAAAAAAAAATAAATCACATTTTGTGTGTGTTTGTGTTTTTTTTTTTTTTTTTTTTTTTACAGATTATATTAACGCACAAGAGATTTTCGAGCCATCGATCCGTGATTTATTCGCGTGGAAGTTCGATTTTATTATTATTTAGCTAACATCATTTGACCCAAAAATAAATATCACATTTTGTGTGTGTTTGTGTTTTTTTAATTTTTTTTATTTTATTTTTACAGATTATATTAACGCACAAGAGATTTTCGAGCCATCGATCCGTGATTTATTCGCGTGGAAGTTCGATTTTATTATTATTTAGCTCACATCATTTGACCCCCAAAAAAAAAATCACATTTTGTGTGTGTTTGTGTTTTTTAAATTTTTTTTATTTTATTTTTACAGATTATATTAACGCACAAGAGATTTTCGAGCCATCAATCCGTGATTTATTCGCGTGGAAGTTCGATTTTATTATTATTTAGCTAACATAATTTGACAAAAAAAAAAAAAATCACATTTTGTGTGTGTTTGTGTTTTTTTTTTGTTTTTTTTACAGATTATATTAACGCACAAGAGATTTTCGAGCCATCGATCCGTGATTTATTCGCGTGGAAGTTCGATTTTATTATTATTTAGCTAACATCATTTGACCCAAAAAAAAAATATCACATTTTGTGTGTGTTCGTGTTGTTTTTATTTTTTTTATTTTATTTTTACAGATTATATTAACGCACAAGAGATTTTCGAGCCATCAATCCGTGATTTATTCGCGTGGAAGTTCGATTTTATTATTATTTAGCTAACATAATTTGACAAAAAAAAAAAAATCACATTTTGTGTGTGTTTGTGTTTTTTTTTGTTTTTTTTTACAGATTATATTAACGCACAAGAGATTTTCCAGCCATCAATCCGTGATTTATTCGCGTGGAAGTTCGATTTTATTATTATTTAGCTAACATCATTTGACCCAAAAAAAAAATATCACATTTTGTGTGTGTTCATGTTGTTTTTATTTTTTTTATTTTATTTTTACAGATTATATTAACGCACAAGAGATTTTCGAGCCATCAATCCGTGATTTATTCGCGTGGAAGTTCGATTTTATTATTATTTAGCTAACATCATTTGACCAAAAAAAAAAGAAATCACATTTTGTGTGTGTTTGTGTTTTTGTTTTGTTTTTTTTCTTACAGATTATATTAACGCACAAGAGATTTTCGAGCCATCAATCCGTGATTTATTCGCGTGGAAGTTCGATTTTATTATTATTTAGCTAACATCATTTGACCAAAAAAAAAAGTCCTACATATGAAAAAATGTCATTAGCATTTTCAGAAGACACATCGCAAATGATGAAACTTCATTTTGGATGCGTAAAGGGAAAGACAATTTGGCATTTCAAGTGTGAAAAATATACCATTTTTTGATGACGATTATTATTTACTATTTTTATTTCGTCATTTAGAATTCCTTTTGACCGATAACAACTGCCGATCGTTGAAATACTTTCATCCATTCTTCCATACCGCTTCTCCTCTCTAGGGTCGCGGGCGAGCTGGAGACCTATCCCAGCTGACTCTGGGCGAGAGGCGGGGTACGCCCCGAACTGGTCGCCGGCCAATCGCGAGGCACATACAAACAAACAACCATCCGCACTCGCATTCACACCTACGGGCAATTTAGAGTCTTCAGTTAACCTACCCTGCATGTTTTTGGGGGGATGTCGGAGTGCCCGGGGAGAACATGCAAACTCCACACTGGCGAGGCCGGATTTGAACCCGGGTCCTGAGAACTGTGAGGCAGATGTGCTCACCGGCGGTCACTGTGCCGCCATTCAAATATTGATACTGTATCAGTCAAATTAATTGATTTTGGAAAGAAAATTCAGTGGAGCCATGTAAAGACTCCCGCGAACCAATCATCATTTTATCGTCTTGGGATAGGGTGTGGTCCCCCCCCCCCCCCCCCCTCCACCAAACAAATGGTGTTTGTTTGTTTGTTTGTTTGTTTGTTTTTTGCTGCTGACTTGTTTCCGATTTGCAGGCTCCAAAAAGTGGCCCACATCATAACGGCGGTCGATCGGTGGTCTTCGGCCTTCATCCGTGGTCTTCGGCCTTGCTGTGTGGAGCTCATTCCAAAAACACGAATGGTCGGTTAATTGAAGACCCTAAATTGCCCTTTGGTATGAATTGAAGTATGACTGCTTCTTTGTCTGTGCTGTATGTGAAGCGCTGGTGTCTGAAGTCAGCTGCAGCACACTCGCGAGGACACGATATAGAAAATTGATGGGTGCATTTATACAGGCTTGTTCTAGACACTCCAATACGCTTTGCATACAGAACAGGTAATAAACACTAAGAAAAAAAAAAAAGACAAAGGATTGAGCTACCTAACGCGGCTAAATTGAGGTTCCGTGCCCTTTGTCAGCGCAGCATAAGTCGCTAATCATCGCCTCTACGACAGCGAATAAACTCCTGCACCTCGTTGTTCTAACGAAGGATAGGCTGAGGATAAGACAAGAGACAGACGGGAAAACCATGCTAATCGCTAAGCTATCACATGAAGTCGCACTCGTCAATATTGGTCTGGCTGGAACCAGGTTATAGCCGACTTTGAAGAGCAAAATAGCAGGCAACGTGTTTATGGAGGAAAATACTGTAATATACTGTACGATGCTAGACAAACGGGAAAACGAACACTCCAGGAAAGCATTGATACTGTATATGCTATCAATCAGGTCCTTAAATATTAGGACATAAATACAATAGTCATCTTTTTTTTCTGTAAACACCATCAAAAGGAATTTGAAATAAAATGCACAAGATGTGCTTTAACTGCAGAGTTCCAGCAAACAAAACACCTCAGTCAGTCAGAATCAGAATCATCTTTATTTGCCAAGTGTGTCCAAAAAACACACAAGGAATTTGGCTCCCGTAGTTGGAGCCGCTCGAGTACGACAACAGACGCTCGATTGGCAGAGAACACTTTGGAGACATAAAGGCGTAAAAAAAAAAAAACTGTCAGTCAGCAATAAACAGGTTGCCAGTGTGGTAATGCCGGTACAATTTTTGTATTATTTCATTTGTATTTGATTATTAGTTTTGTTGACAATTGTGCAAAAAGATGCAGAGTCCTCTAGAAATTAGAGCAGTTCGAAATGACGAATAGAACAATAGTCCGGTGCAATGACCATTATGCAAAGAGATTCAAGGAATAATCTGGGACAATGTCGATTGTTGCAGATGCTACTCAGGCACATGAGTGGCCAGTATTGGTCAACAACAGATATGCAGCGTGGCGAGACTACTACAGTGAGTACACGAGTCATGTATAATTGGCCCGACAGAAATGTGACAACAAACTCAAGACAAAACATTGGCAGCATGTTGCAATGGAATTGTAAGTCAACTGTTTAAGATGTTAATGGCAAGAGGGAAGAAGCTGGGAGAGGTGGTGACCAGGATGTGGAGGGTCCAAGAGGATTTTGCATGCTCACATCTTAATTCTGGCAGCGTACCCCGTACGCACCGACAATGTTTTCAGCAGTTTTGACTGTCCGTTGCAGTCCGAGTTTGTCCTTTTTTGTAGCAGCACCAAACCAGACTGTGATGGAAGAACACAGGACTGATTCGATGACCGCTGTGTAGAACTGCCTCAGCAGCTCCTGTGGCAGGCCGTGCTTCCTCACAAGCCGCAGGAAGTACATCCTCTGCTGGGCCTTTTTGAGGACGGAGTTGATGTTGAGCTCCCACTTCAGGTCCCGAGAGACTGTAATTCCCAGGAAGTTGAAGGTCTCGACGGTTGACACAGGGCAGTTGGACAACGTGAGGGGCAGCTGTGGCGAAGGATGCCTCCTGAAGTCCACGATCATCTCTACCGTCTTGAGCGTGTTCAGCTCCAGGTTGTGTCGGCCGCACCGCAGCTCCAGCCGCTCCGCTTAATGTCGATACGCAGATTCGATGAGGCCGATGACTGTGGTGTCGTCTGCAAACTTCAGGAGTTTGACTGACACAAACATTATAGCGGTATCACGTCTGTGGTACTTCTTGGAGAAACTTGTTGCATCACCAACGGCCTGCCGCAGCGTTATTGGGATTCCCGCATAGTTTCCAGCCAGGACAGGTCCTGTTCCAATATTACTGGCTCCAGGACGCTGCACTATGATTGGCTGCTGTATCCTGGTAGAACACGCCCTACTGCTTCCAGACGAGAAAAGAAGTATGTGACTTAAGCGTGGCGGCGTTAGCGTTTCCCGCTAACTCTAACCCACCCCAATCCTAACCTTTACCCATCCTAAACAATCTTAAGCCCCAACCCTTGCCCTAAACCTAAAATAAGGTTTAGGACAACAAACCTTAGTTTTTATTTTGTACAAATGTGATACATGTTTGGGAGGGGGATCTTGTTACATCTGCGTAGCCTGCCCTTCCCGTGACACCTCCTTTCACCACCTTTCACATGACACATGTGAAACCTCCCAATCCTGTTGCAGCGGGGTGTGTCCTGCGTGGAAACTATGCGGGAATCATAATAACGCCCCGCCGCGGGGTCTAATGAGAGGCAGAGCCGGCTCCGTCGGCGCGTGAAGGAGGGTTATCGGCGCAGGTGGCAGCCTTCGTAGGAAGATGGCTATGGAGGATGGGACATCTCTCTATGGAGCGGCCAGGCCAAGGAACTAGAGTCTTGCGTTGGAGAGAAAGACACGGAAGTACCATCGTATGTTTACTGCTTCTCCCGGATCTCCATCTCTTCTCTCCAACTTAAGCTCTCGGGGGATGCACCCTGCTTCTGATTGGCTAACGCATCGCTGGAGGGCATGACGCAGTTGAGGTGTCCATGCCGCCATCCTGACTTACTTGCTACTGTGCTCTGGAGTGTACAAACTGCTTCGCCTCGTTGGTAAATGAGGGAGGGAGAAATTACTCATGTTATGAATTGAACGAAACACGTGCAGACCAAACTGAAATAGTCGAACCGTTTTGACGGTTTTCAAAAAACGTTCCATTCTAATTTTAATTAATGTAAAGTTGCAAAGTTTTGGGGATGGAAAGTGCTTACAAATAAAGTTTGACGATTGATGGATAATTTCTTTCGGTGTTTGGACTTTCTGCCTTGGGTTCCTCAGTTTTGGTTTTCGGTCAAGAAGTTTTATTTTGTATTAAAAGTTCCCCGTGGTCTTGTAGAAGCTCAACTCCAGTGCCATCCTTGCCCTCGTGTTATTCTTCTACAAGCCCACAGCGTTCAAGTTCAGGCCATCGACTGATAGTATATTGCCAAAAGTATTCGCTCACCTCACGTCGTCTATCAGTTCCAGAATTTGCTGCTGTTGTTTACTGGCGCTGTGGTGCAATGCAAGTAGAGAATGGGACTGATGTATTTTTCGGTCACAGATATACCACATGACTTGATTTAAATTCCAAAAGACGTGCCTCCCGTGCCTACGTGGTGGTCATGTTGAATGTGGGACATTGATGTGGCAGCTGTGTGATGATAATTATAATATTGTCTATTGTGCATAGAGAGAGAGAGAGAGAGTGAGAGAGAGAGAGAGAGTGAGAGAGAGAGTGGCGTGGCTGTGAGGAATACAAAACAGAAGTCTTTATCGTATGGAATATTCTATTTTTGGTACAGTAACAGTTTTTTTGCCAAGCCGTTCGCGTTTGGCAATGGATTTGGAGGCACGCTAATTCCTCACGGCTCATGAAAGTGACTTGCCTATGATGAGCACTCTACATCACAGAACCATGACCAGGCACACCCCCGTGGTAAATTTGGATGAAATGTGAAACCTTCAAATATTTTCAAGCTTTTTTTTTTTACTTTTATTTCCTGTACAAGCGTTTTAGGCCATGAAAAAAAAATCCTATAAACCATTGTACTGTTACAGTAATATGCACCCGCATGTGGCCTCAAAAAAAGTGCTTCAATGTAAAGGACAATCGGCCATATCAGATGACCCCCCCCCCCCTACCCCCCCGCCCCGCCCCTATTAGTCTGTACTATTGAGGTTCCTCTATGTGTGTGTGTGTGCCCAGCCCCTACTAGTCTGTACTATTGAGGTTCTATATATATACTATTGAGTATATAGATATAAAAAAATAATAACTGGAAAACTGGTTAGCACATCTCCCTCACAGCTCTGAGGACCCAGGTTCAAAGCCCGGCCTCGCCTGTGTGGAGTTTGCATGTTCTCCCCCGTGCCTGCGTGGGTTTTCCTCCCACATCCCAAAAACATGCATGGTAGGTCAATTGAAGACTATAAATTGACCGTAGGTGTGAATGTGAGTGCGAATAGTTGTTTGTTTATATGTGCCCTGCAATTGGCTGGTGACCAGTTCAGGGTGTACCCCGCCTCTCGCCCAAAGATAGCTGGGATAGGAAGGGCATACAGCTTAAAACTTTACGAAACCAATATGTGTTCATCCACAGAATTCCATACCGGATCGGGCGTGGACCGGGTTAACAACGTCCGCAGATGGTGGTAGACTTTGCCAAAAGGATGGAAATGGCTGTAGTGATCACTTTTTTTGTGTGACCAACAAGAGCGGAGGTCGAAGCACGCAGGTGGATTACATCTTGTGCAGACGATGTAATCTGAAGGAGGTTACCGACTGTAAGGTAGTGGTCGGGGAGAGTGTGGCTAGACAGCACAGGATGGTGGTGTGGAAGATGACTCTGGTGGTGGGGAGGAAGTTTAAGAAAACAAAGGCAGAACAGAGAACCAAGAGGTAGTAGCTGAGAAATGAAGAGTATTGTGTTCTTTTCGGGAAGATGTGAGACAGGCTCTCGGTGGACAGGAGGAGCTTCCAGGAGACTGGACCACTACAGGTGATCGGAGAGACAGGCAGCAGAGTACTTGGTGTATCTTCTGGCAGGAAAGGGGGGAGAAGTAGACTTGGTGGTGGAACCTCAACGTACAGGAAATCATAGAAGAAAAGTGGTTAACTTAGAAGTGGGACACTGAGGGGATCGAGGAGAGGAGAAAGGAATACACTGAGAGGGCAAAGGTAGTGGTGGCAAAGGCCAAACAAGAGGCATATGATCACATGTATGCCAGTTTGGACACGAAAGAAGGAGAAAAAGATCTCTACAGGTTGGCCAGACAGAGGGATAGGATGTGCAGCAGGTTAAAATAATTCAGGATACAGATGGAAATGTGTTGACTGGTGCCAGTAGTGTGCTAAATAGAAAGAATAGAAAGAATACTTGGAGAAGTTGATGAATGAGGAAAATGAGGGAGAAGGGAGAGCAGAAGAGGCAAGTGTGGTGAACCAGGAAGTGGCAATGATTAGTAAGGGGGAAGTGAGAAAGGCATTAAAGAGGATGAAAAATGGAAAGGCAGTTGGTCCTGATGACATTGGTGTGGAGGAATATAAAGTGGGTACGGAAAGTATTCAGACCCCCTTAAATTCATTTTTTCCTCATTGATGTAGACACAGCACCGCATATTGACAGAAAAAAACAGAATTGTTGAAATTTCTGCAGATTTATTAAAAAGGAAAAACTGAAATATCATACAGCCATAAGTATTCAGACCCTCTGCTCAGTATTTAGTAGGAGCACCCTTTTGAGCAAATACAGCTATGAGTCTTTTTGGCAATGAAGCAACAAGTTTTTCAGAACTGGATTTGTGGATCCTCTGCAATTCCTCCTTGCAGATCCTCTCCGGTTCTGTCAGGTTGGATGGTGAAGATCGGTGGACAGCCATCTGGCTGTGACATTCAAGAACAGTCACAGTGTTGTTCTGAGGCCTCTCCTTCATTAATTTAGCTGTGTGCTGAGGGTCATTGTCTTGTTAGAAGGTGAACCTTTGGCCCAGTCTGAGGTCTTGAGCATTCTGGAGAAAGTTTTCGTCCAGGATATCCCTGGACTTGGCCGCATTCATCTTTCCTTCGATTGCAACCAGTCGTCCTGTCCCTGCAGCTGAAAAACAGCAACATGCTGCCACCACCATGCTTCACTGTTGGGACTGTATTGGACAGATGATGAGCAGTGCCTGGCTTTCTCCACACATACCGCTTAGAATTAAGACCAAAAAGTTATATCTTGGTCTCATCAGACCAGATAATCTTATTTCGCACCATCTTGGAGTCCTTCAAGTGTTTTTGAATTAAAAAATTTTTTTTTTTTTAGCAAACTTCCGTCGGGCCACTCTGCCATAAAGTCCCGACTGGTGGAAGGCTGCAGTGATGGTTGACTTTCTCAGTGACGGTCAAAACCCAGGTGCAATAATGACAAATAAAGAAAAGAAAATACTTGGATTTTTATTACATCGGATCAGAATGATCTTTATTCACCAAGTGTTAAACATCAAACAAAGTATTTTCAGACATTGGTATTGTACACAATCTTTTATCATTATCTTGTCACTGTGTTATCAATAGATTTGAAAAGAATGCATTATTTATCTTCTTTCTTTTCCAAGTGATCAGGCAGATTTTTTTTCTGTAAAATGTATCGTCATGAAAGTCGATCTTCAAAATTTTCAAGTAAGAATACATCAGTGGTTAAGAGATCTTAAACAATGGGAAATGATGATACACAAGCAGAATTGTATTTGAAAGTACAGTACAGCAATGAAAATGCATGATCTAGAAGTAGGAATAATTCAAATAATTTTAGAAATTGAGCTAAGAGGCTTAACTGCCTTTTGTGCTTCATGCGCTGCAAGTATGTGTCAGTGAGCCATTTACTTTATTTCCATTTCAGCATACACGACCATCATCTATGTGTGAATAAAGCAATATTGTAAAAGTGATTTTCGATAGAAAGGTGATCAGTACTTGCAGTCCAATATTGACATATCATTACATTACTACTACAAGATCTTTCAAAGGAATCACATGGGTATCAATGGCAAGAAAGTGCCAGATTTTGATTTAAAAAATAAAAATAAAATAATGGCAGCTTCCATACAATAAAAACAAAAAGATGTTTTGAGTCACTGACAGCACTTAACATTTTACATTTTTCCAGAGAGCAAAACAAAGTGCTTTCCTACATCTTATGAGAGGAAACGTCAATACGGTTCTGAACCCTGAAAAGATACACTGATCCAAATACACATTTTTACTCTTACCTCTTGGTTATTCAGTGTGATGTTAGGCAGCGAAGATGGAAGTACGTGATGAAGAGGTAAGACCCTAGGGGAAGTTGCTGGAGAAGAAGCTCAGCGGTTGGTTCTCATTGGTGGGCAGAGTGGAACGGTAGCCCTCAAAGTTTCGTGGGATGCTGCCACTGGTTGAACCTGAGCTGTTGCTGAGGGTCTCGATGCTGCCCTCTCTTTGCAGCTCTGTAGGAAGATGGAAAATTGATTCATTACTTGAGGGACCTGCCTATCTAAAGCTCCTTTCACACTGCCAGTCAAAGCCTGCTTTTTGACACCTCTTTGCCATGTCGCTGTTCTGTGGGAAAGGTACCGACACGGAATGGGGTCTTAAAGTAGACCCATGCATTTCCCTGCTTCTGGTCTAGTCTCAAAAGTGAGACAGTAGCTGTGTGAAAGGGGATGAGGGAAAGGTGGGTGTGTTTAACACCCAAGATTCACTTCTCCTCCCCAGTACACAACTGGGGAGGAAATGGGGAGGAAATGCGGCATTCCACGTCGTTCTGTGAATATGTACACCGACACGAAAATGTCCCACTTTGTCGGGTCTTTTTGAAAGGCAAAGGTAAATAAATGCTAGGCCTACGGTTACTTCTCTCATGTGCCAATTTTGCATAAACTGTGTGTTAAGGGGATATTGTTTCAGTGTCAGTTGCGAACCAAGGAAGCATTTTGGGTTACAAGCTACATTTTTTTTTTTTTTATACAAAAGCCTTTAGTTATAGTAAAACCCTGCTATTCGCAGGTATAGGGACTGAGCCTTGCCCATCCATCCATCCATCCATTTTCTACCGGGTCGCGGGGGCAGTAGCTTTAGCAGGGACGCCCAGACTTCCCTCACCCCAAACCACTTCATCCAGCTCTTCCGGGGGGGATCCCGAGGCGTTCCCAGGCCAGCCGAAGGACGTAGTCTCTCCAGCGTGTCCCGGAACCCGGAACACCTCACCATGGAGGTATCCGGGAGGCATCCGAATCAGATGACCCAGCCGCCTCATCCGGCTCCTCTCAATGTGGAGGAGCAGCGGCTCTACTCTGAGATCCACCCGGATGACCGAGCTTCTCACCCTATCTCTAAGGGAGAGCCCGGACACCCTGCGGAGGAAACTCATTTCGGCCGCTTGTATCCGGGATCTTGTTCTTTCGGTCACGACCCACAGCTCGTGACCATAGGTGAGGGTAGGAACGGAGATCGACCAGTAAATTGAGAGCTTCGCCTTTCGGCTTAGCTCCTTCTTTACCACAATGGACTGATACAAAGTCCGCAGCACTGCAGACGCTGCACCGATCCGCCTGGCGATCTCCCGTTCCATTCTTCCCTCAGTCGTGATAACAAGACCCCAAGATACTTGAACTCCTCCACTTGGGGCAGGATCTCATCCCCGACCTGGAGAGGGCACGCCACCCTTTTCCGACTGAGGACCATGGTCTCAGATTTGAAGGTGCTGATTCTCATCCCAGCCGCTTCACACTCAGCTGCGAACTGCTCCAGTGAGAGTTGGAGGTCACGGCTTGATGAAGCCAACAGAATCACATCATTGGCAAAAAGCAGAGATTCAATACTGAGGCCACCAAACCGGACCCCCTCTACGCCTCGGCTGCGCCTTGAAATTCTGTCCATTAAAGTTATGAACGGAATCGGTGACAAAGTGCAGCCTTGGTAGAGTCCAACCCTCACCGGAAACGAGTCCGACATACTGCCGGATATGCATATCAAACTCTGACTCCGGTCGTACAGGGACCGAACAGCCCGTATCAGGGGATTCGGTACCCCATACTCCCGAACCACCCCCCACAGGCAAGGCATTCTCCAAGTTCACAAAAAACATGTATACTGGTTGGGCAAACTCCCATGCACTCTCGAGGACCCTGCCGAGGGTGTAGAGCTGGTCCACTGTTCCACGGCCAGGACGAAAACCACACTGCTCCTCCTGAATCTGAGATTCGACTTCCCGACGGACCCTCCTCTCCAGCAGCCCTGAATGGACCTTACCAGGGAGGCTGAGGAGTGTGATCCCCCTGTAGTTGGAACACAGCCTCCGGTCCCCCTTCTTAAAAAGGGGGACCACCACCCCAGTCTGCCAATCCAGAGGCACTGTCCCCGATGTCCACGCGGTGTTGCAGAGGCATGTTAACTCCCCACTGACTCACAACACATGCATTCTCCCCACCGACTCACAACATCCGGAGTCGAGGTCAGCAGCGCCCCATCCCCACTATACACAGTGTTGATGGTGCACTGCTTCCCCCTCCTGAGACGCCGTATGGTGGACCAGAATTTTTTCGAAGCCGTCCGGAGAAAGCTCCATGGCCTCACCGAACTCCTCCCGTGCCCGATTTTTTGCTTCAGCGACCACCAAAGCTGCATTCCACTTGGCCAGCCTGTACCCATCAGCTAGCTCAGGAGTCCCACAGGCCAAAAAGGCCCGATAGGACTCCTCCTTCAGCTTGACGGCAGCCCTCACCGTTGGTGTCCACCAACGGGTTCGGGGATTGCCGCCACGACAGGCACCGACCACCTTACGGCCACAGCTCTGGTCGACCGCCTCAGCAATGGAGGCGTCGGAACATGGTCCACTCGGAGTCAATGTCCCCTGCCTCCCCTGGAACATGAGCAAAGTTCTGTCGGAGGTGGGCGTTGAAACTCCTTCTGACAGGGGATTCCGCCAGACGTTCCCAGCATCCATCCATCCATCCATTTTCTAAGCCGCTTCTCCTCACTAGGGTCGCAGGTGTGCTGGAGCCTATCCCAGCTGTCATCGGGCAAGAGGCGGGGTACACCCCGAACTGGTTGCCCGCCAATCGCAGGGCACATACAAACAAACAACCATTCACACTCACAGTCACAGTCACACCTACGGGCAATTTAGAGTCACTAATTAATGCATGTTTTTGGGATGTGGGAGAAAACCGGAGCGCCCGGAGAAAACCCACGCAGGCACGGGGAGAACATGCAAACTCCACACAGGCAGGGCCGGGGATTGAACCCGGGGTTGTGCCTTGCCACAATTCTGTCTATACATGAACTGTGAGGCTGACGCTCTAACCAGTCGGCAACCGTGCCGCCCGTTCCCAGCAGACCCTCACAATACGTTTGGGCCTGCCACGTCGGACTGGCATCTTCCCCCACCATGGGAGCCAACTCACCACCAGGTGGTGATCAGTTGACAGCTCTGCCCCTCTCTTCACCCGAGTGTCCAAGACATTGCCTTGCCCGAATAGCACAAAAAATAAATAAGAAAAGAGTAATTTACGGCTCCCATAAAAAATATTTATAATTAATAGCAGAGGTGGACGTAACAAAGTCCTTCATAAACACGAAGTACTTTGTTATTGCACTTAAGTAGATTTTTCAGGTATCTGTACTTTACTTATTATTATTTATTTATTATTTACTTTACTTACTTATACTTATAGACTATTTATTTTTCTGGCGACTTTTTACTTTTACTCCTTAGTTTTTAAACACAAATATACAGTGGGTACGGAAAGTATTCAGACCCCCTTAAATTTTTCCACTCTTTGTTTTATTACAGCGATTTGCGAAAAATCATTTAAGTTCATTTTTTCTCTCATTAATGTACACACAGCACCCCATATTGACAGAAAAAAATGGAATTGTTGACATTTTGCAGATTTATTAAAAAAGAAAAACAGAAATATCACACAGCCATAAAAGTATTCAGACCCTTTTCTGTGACACTCATATATTTAACTCGGGTGCTGTCTATTTCTTCTGATCATCCTGGAGATGGTTCTACACCCTCATTGGAGTCCAGTTGTGCTTGATTAAACTGATTGGACTTGATTAGGAAAGCCACACACCTGTCTATATAAGCTGTTGGAATGTCTGCTTCATGATCATGAGGTCAAAGGAACTGCCTAAAGAGCTCAGAGACAGAATTGTGGCAAGGCACAAATCTGGCCAAGGTTACAAAAAGATTTCTGCTGGGAGCAACAATTTTTCTTCTTCCACCTCTTCTTCAACGAAACCTGCTTCGTTTTCCTCCGGAGATGTCCGGAGAAAGACCATCCCCACCGAGCAACTGATCTACCATCGTGAGTACAGCACAACAAGCGTTGCTAGAATGTACAATATTAGTGCCTAATCATTTTAGGGACATTTCTAGATTCACACAAAATCCCACCTTTGCTCTCTCTCGCTCTCTCTCTCGCTCTCATTCGGACTGAACGCATTAAACGCTCAACTTTCAACTTTAGTCCAGCAACACACGGTAACTATCTGCCCACTTCCTTCCCAACAGAGTTTGCCCAGGCACTCAAAAGGGTAGCTCGGAGCGCTGTCAGGATGCCCTGCGGCAGGATGCCCTGCGGCAGGATGCCCTGCAACAGGGAAGGGTCCGATGGGTCCTCGCCACCTCGTGGTGAGAGGAGGGGCTTCCTGGCTGAGCCAGTCTTGGGCAAATTGGTCGAATGAGCGCGCTCAAACAAAGGGGGGCTCCGGCCATTATGCGCAGCCCAAAAAGGGGGTGCTTGCTGGTCATTCATTTAGCGTCCGTGTGAGATAAACCAGGGATCCTTGTGGTTGCCTTTCACCGCGGGGGAGCAGAGACAGCGATGCAGCTATAAAATTCCACTCGTTGTGTTTTGTGTGTTTTGAGTTTAATAACGACGCCTCTGTAATCTCGGACTCGTATTTCATACAATGTAGCAACCTTTCGATTATGAGTTTGATAAAAGGTTTGTCGTCGCTTTTCCTAAAATCTATACATATAAAAAGTGATGTGGTGCCCTTTACGTGACAAAATTAGTTTGATTTAACGTTAAAAACGTAAATCGGACTAACCCGGAAGTGAACGCAGGCCTTCAACTTCGACGAATGTATTTCTTAAATAAATTAACTTTTATCCAAACGCCAAAACACTAGCGAGTTGACGTCTGGATTTCTGGCAGTACGTCACGGTTGAGCATTGACATATATTTCCAACACATTTGCCCACTGCCAAAACAAAACCATAAAAAAATCCCCAACTGAAAATCGCCATACTTTGCTCATTTTCGACTAGTATCAGTAAACTGAATATTAATTTATCTTGATTTAACTTCAAATGACTATATGAACTATATTGACTATATTGACTAATGTAACAATGAAATAAAGGATACAAGCCTCGCTCCAAGAAGACAATAACTAATCAATTTCTAAAGTTGAACTGGTCTTCTTAACACTGTCTTGTCTGATGTGCGCACAGCACATCAGAGCACACCATCTCTTACCTAAACAGTGTCATGATAATACCAGTTTTCCAAATATGGCGCGGTGTATTGTCATCTCCGATGAACAGCAGGCTGCCTTCCTTAAGAGGTGTAGAAGACGCTGGCGCTATTTCCATCTCCGGGTTAGCTCTTCTTGGCTGGAGTTATAGGTTTGTTTTCCAGCATCAGCCAAATCCTCTGCTGTCAACTCTCCTTGTTTCTTTTCACTTGAACGACTCTTGTGAATGAATCCTTTGATCTAGGCTGTAGTCTGGAATACAGTTCTCATCTTACTGTAATTCTCCAACTTCAATAAGGACTATGGTAGAGAATCTGTGTTATTCAGTTGCACTGTAACATGACTTGATCTGAATTCAGCCTTTACATCATCTTCATACATCTCTTCATCTTTCAGCTTTGGCAGCGTCGCTTGACTCAGAAATGGTGGTCCTGACCACCAGAGCTCCTTGTCTTTTAGTTTTAACGCTGTTTGACCCCTTGTGGTGAGCTGTGCTGGCTTGATTCTTCCACTACAATGAGACCAACTTTCTGCCGTGGTCAATGACTGAATTTCCATCACTCTGTTTGCAACAAACTGTTTCCACTTGGTTGCTGAGCTGCAAATCCACTGAAGTACGATCATAGAATCTGTCCACATGCGGATCTGGTTCGGCTGCATGTCCGTTGCGCTAAGCCACTCGTTTCGCATTCTTGCAGCAGTCAGAGCCCCCATTAGTTCGAGATGTGGAAGAGTAAAATATCTTCAGCTGTACAACCTTGCATGTACACCACTGCACTGTAGGCCTTTTGGCTTGTGACACTGAACACATGTAGAACATGGTTTTCTTCTTCTTTTTTTTTTTTGCAAATACTCAGTGCCATACCATCTTGATCTTATGAATCTGGAGGAGTTCTATACACTCACTTTTGCCACCTTTGAAAAAGATCATCTTCTCATCCCATCCAATGCCACATATCCTGGAAGACACATGTTAAGAATCCCAGTGGGTCAAATATTTTAGCTGATGATTGCAGGACGCGTCACTTTGTGTTCTCATTGTCTTTGACGATTTTTACATGATGTTCCATGCCAAATACAAAGTCGTCAGTCCTTGGTCTCCACACATCTTCAACACGGCTGTGTGCTTTAGCTTCCAGAGGGAATTCTCTTGCTGCCACTAAAGTTCGGGGGAATTTGTGGCCCATTTACAGATATTGATTCAAGCAGTGGACTTGATTTCCTTTACACACACTGCTTGAACTGGCAATCAACATAAAGGGAATTCTTACGGATGTTAAATGTCTGTGGATGACTTGCTTCATATTTTTCCAGGTGCTTCCATATTGGGGCTGCCCGTAGAAATGGACTCGATGATACGCCAAACACGTCATTCTGAGAGTGAATAACTTGGTTTCTTCTTCATGAGGGGGTCCTGTGAGCCATACGAACCTCAGGGTGTCTCTGTCCTCTTTTATTTGAAGGAATGCTTTTGTGATGTCTGCCATGAATGCAATGGGGTTGTGCCTGAATCTGACTAAGACATTTAATAGATCTGGGTTCAGGTTTGGTCTGGTGAGCTGACGACCGTTGAGGCCGTCCTCATGTGCAGAAGCATAAAAAACAACTCTCAACTCTCTGGTGAGGAAAGTAGTATGTGCCCTTTTTTTCCACAGTCTCTTTTTATTTTGTGTGCTCAATGTAGTGTCAGCACAGTGTTCTGATTTTTTACTTATGCTTTCGCAAAATAAGCATTCTTGGGGAGCGTTAGTGCTACTGGTGTGGAGCGCTGCTCTATTTCCGGCTTATACTTGGACTAGATGGATGAGACTCTTTGTTAAAACGTCCTGCTTTAGTCAAATGCATAGCACTCTCTGCTTTCAACTTCTCGCTGTAGGAAAGTTATGAGCTCTGGAACAGTAATTTCCTATGCCAAACTAATATCATGGGTATAAGCAAGTCCAAGGTCATCAGGCATCATTTGTAGTAATGTGGGCACAACACATTACTGACACCCTGTGTGTCAGAAACTACATCCAACGACTCCAAACCTCTAATTTGGACTTTACACTCATCGTAAAGCTGTCTCAATGCAACAATATCAATAGGTTTCTTCACTGGTGTCAACTCCAGCAATATTGCCATGTATGCACTCACATTCATGGCTTTTCTTCCAAAGCTCTTCTTAAGCATGTCAATGGCAGCGTCTTAATTGCCTTCTGTTATCTTCAATTTTGCAATTGCTCTTGTTGCGGGCACAGTCAAATATGACTTAAGATAGGTGAGCTTTTCTGTTTAACTTAGTGCACTATTGTTCTGGATGGCAGTCTCAAACTGATCCCAAACTTCCTGCCACATTGCAATTTCTCCATTGTATTTATTTATGTACAACTTCACTGATGCCCTACTGGGCTGTCAGATTGTATGTGTACTCAGGCCTGTGACTTCACTCAGCCGCAGCGTGGTCCGTTCGCTTGCAGTATATTCCCTCATTTCTATTAGCCTTGTTGCACAAGCTTTCCACAGAGTAACGTTGTGATAGCCCACAGTTTTCATTATGTCAGCTTCCAGCTCGTCCATTGGAATCTCCTCTTCAATATCCTTCTCCAATTCATGAAGACTTGTCTCTTGACTTCCAACCTTGGCAGCAGGTCCCGTAAGCGATGACATTTCACGTTCTCTTTACCTGCTTCCTCTTCTCTTTAACTGCTGCCTCTATTGTCCGTAGTATCTTCATTGCAGAGGCTCTTTGTTTCATTCTTTGCAAGTGCCTCTGCCATTATGTTCCGTCCAATGTGTTACCTAACACCTATCGAAAAGTCCGTATCCACATTTACTTTCTTCTGTCCCAGGTTTTGGCACCAAAATGTGGGGACTAGTTGTTAGCTTCTTATAAACAAATGGGCAGAAGCCCCCTAGTTACTTTTCTTTCTCTCCTTTACTCCAACTTTTCAAAACAAAAAAAAACTACGTCACGTTTGCTCTCAATTGATCTCTACTCTCACAAGACTTTTCTCTCCATGTAGCAAGTGTGTCTTCCTTATCTTCCTCTTCTTCGCACAAACTGCACATCAATGTCCAACATGAAACGCTGTTGCCACCTAGCGGCAGAATAATCATATTCATGTTTATCTCAATAAAGTCAATGTGTTTTATACTCTTTTCAAATGAGAATTAATATTAGGGGTGTCCCGATCCGATCTTTGAGATTGGAAATCGGTCTGATGTCAGCAAAAAAAAAAAAAAAAAAAAAAAAAAGTATCAGATGGGACTGGATCTAAAATCTCCGATTTTAACACTCCTATACAAGCAGTCCATTCCATTATCCACTCCAGCACTTTTATATTTTACGGTATGCAGATACCACGTGATCACAACAACAGGTTGCTGAGGTGCTAAAATAGTAGCAAGGAGTAAGATTGAATGTTGCTTGCTTACTCCAGTTTAAGGTCACTGAAAAGCTAAACTCACATAAAAGAATTACACCCATTGAATGTTCAAATACATCACAGACTACTTTTCTCTGTTTTTGTTCAAAAATATCGTAAATATCGTAGCACACATCCATCCATTTTCTGTTCTGCTCATCCTCACTAGGGTCATGTTCGTGGTGGAGCCTATCCCAGCTATCTTTGGGCGAGCGGCGGGGTACACCCTGAACTGGTAGCCAGCCAATCGCAGGGCACATATAAACAAACAAACAACCACACGCACTAACAGTCACACCTACGGGCAATTTAGAGTCTTCAATTAACCTACCATGCATGTTTTTGGGATGTGGGAGGAAACCGGAGTCCCTGGAGAAAACCCACGCAGGCATGGGGAGAACATGCAAACTCCACACAGGAGGGTCCGGGGATTGAACCCCTCCTCAGAACTGTGAGGCAGACATGCTGCTTCATAAAAACAATTAAAATAATAATACAAAATATTCAAGACAATTAATTTTCTTAAGTCAATGTATACTGAACCAAAAACTGTCACCACAAATCCGAGATACGAACCGAACTGGGGATTTTGTGAACCGTTCCACCCCTTGTCATCTAACTGTGTTGACTTTATCTGTCAATCAGTTCTTTGTCACTTCACTCTTCCATGAACCTGCACCACCCTGTGTGTTTGTATGTCTTCATCGAAGGATGTCTGAAGAGTGAGCTAAAGAAACGCAAAACCCATGGTCCACAAGAGACACATCCATAAGCACACAGAGTCGTGATGCTAACATGTAAAGACGTATAAACACAACTTCCTTCTGTATTCAGACAACTCTCTCTCTCTCTCTTTCTCTCCCTCTCTCTCTCTCACACGCTCACCCTCTCCCTCTTGCGGTCTCTCACACGCACCAATGGCAAACACACACACACACACGCACACTTTTCCTATTTCCCTCTAGGCAAAACAGGCAGAGTGGCAGAGTGGAGTCTTGGATAAATGATACAATGATATCCAGGCTTGACTTGTCTGTAGAGTTGAAAAGATAAAGGGGAGGAGGGGTAAGTGGTAGTGGCTCTGGATACAAGTGAACACAAGAGTTATTCATTGTCTCACAGTCGCTGCACATTATAGTCAAACTCTTGCCTCGCAGAGAAGAACAAAAAGTGAGAGCGAATGAGCGCAAAGTAGGGGGGTCATGAAGGTGAAGTGTTGTGCTGAGGGACAGATAATATGGCCACACTCTGCTCTCACACCCGTTGTATAGAGATATACCTTCCGTACCCTTTTCTATTAATTAACTTTGTTCTTGGCTTCATTTCCTTCGTCTCCTCTTTGGGTTTCTTTCATCAATCTGTCACGGGCTGTCTGTTGAGGGGCTTTCATGAAGTGCACTCATTTTCTCCGTCTCTCACTTTCTTCTCTCTCTTTGGTGAACGCAAAGGGACAACATGGCCCTCTGGGTATAAAATGAAGAACTAATAGTTTTGAGTTTGTCAAGTGTGTGTGCGTGAGGGTGTGTGTGCGTGTGTGTGTGTGAACACGTGCACACACGTAACTGGGACAGCAAAGTTGCGGGACAGCAAGTGAAAAATTGCTATTTTATTATCTTCGATGTGCAGTCAACTTATTTTGGTTTATGTTATCCATACATTCATCCATTTTCTCAACCGCATTACATTTCTGTGCCTCATTACAGTCGGATGATGTAAAGGAGGTGGACATTCTGCTTATCTACACTTTGATTTAGAGGTCTTTACCATCCTAGTGCTCCTCCACAGTGTTCTAGGTCACCTCAAGATTGTTTTAGTTGAAATGGAAGTGACAGTATCCATGACATTTGAAATTTTCCAGGTGAATTCATCCAAAAGGTCATAAACAATCTCAGCATTCACTTGTGACAAAGATACGATCTCCATAAACTTAAGAGTTGGCACTCTCATTTATGTACCGTTTCTCAATAGACGTAGAGGTTGTCTGAAATTTTGGGAAAAGCTGTAATTCAAAGAATGCACAAAAATGGTCAGAAATAGCCATATCAAAAATGTCAACTGATACACTATCAACATCCTTCAAGATGACCAGGTCTAAGATGTGACCTTGAGTGTGGGTTTGACTTTATATATTGAGAGAGAGCCAATGTGTCCAGTAAAGCAGAGAGTTCTTTAGAATGTTATTTTCCATGTTATTGTCAACACGAATGTCAAAGTCCCCTGTTATGACAAAATAATTATAGCCGCCCTGAAAAATCCTCCATAAATCTTCCAGTTTGTCTCGGAGCTCTATAAATGATTAAAACAATAAAATTTGGATCACCTTTTACCAAAAAACAGATATTCAAAAGAGCTAAAAATCACCCAGTGTAATTTCTTTACACTGACATAATGATTGCTAAAAAATAGCAACAATACCACTGCCTTTTTTCATTTTCAACACTTCCAGCCATCCATTTTCTGAGCCGCTTCTCCTCAGTAGGGTCGCGGGCGTGCTGGGGCCTATCCCAGGTATCATTGGGCAGGAGGCGGGGTACACCCTGAACTGGTTGCCAGCCAATCGCAGGGCACATACAAACAAACAAACAACCATTCGCACTCACATTCACACCTACGGGCAATTTAAAGTTGTCAATTAACCTACCATGGATGTTTTTGGGATGTGGGAGGAAACCAGAGTGCCCGGAGAAAACCCACGGAGGCACGGGGAGAACATGCAAACTCTACACAGGCGGGGCCGGGGATTTAACCCCGGTCCTCAGAACTGTGAGTCAGTCGCTCTAACCAGTCGTACACCGTGCCCCCTTTTCAACACTTGTTAATATAATTAAAATGTTCTGATGTGACAGCTATTTTCTGTTAACCACATTTCAGTTAGTAGTAAAAACTCTAGATCATAGGTCGTAATGAAGTCATTAACCAACGTTGATTTGTTACCAAGTGACCTGATATTGAGTAGAGCTTGTCTCGCAGAAATAACTGGAGACGATGGTTTGTTAGATTCACATTTCATCCTCACTAAGCTTGTAGCTCTACTTTCTTTGTGCAATATTTCGTTGGCCAATTCGTTGGCCAATTTTTTTCACTGGAGATCTGGAAAAGAATGTTGTTTGTATCTGATTTTCAGCAGTGACCCCGCACATATCAGTCCAATTTGGAGTTTAGATTCTTCATGGGTGGAGGGGGCCCCCTTCGCATCTTAGTGGATGTTGGTTTAATCAGAATCAGAATCATCTTTATTTGCCAAGTATGTCAAAAACACACAAGAAATTTGTCTCTGGTAGTTGGAGCCACTCTAGTACGACAACAGACAGCCATTTGACAGAAAATAATTTTGAGAAATAAAAACATAAAAACACTACGGAGAGTCACCGAGCAATAAAAGGTTAACAGTAATGTGGTAATGTTGATACATTTTTTTATTTTTTATTTTACAGTTGTGCAAATGATGTAGAGTCCTCTAGCAATTTAGAGCAGCTTCAAATGACTAATAGCGCAATAGCGCAGTGACCATTGTGACCATTGTGCAAATGGCGCACATACTACTCAAGCACATGATTGGCCAGTATTTGTCAACAACCGATATGCAAATAGTGCAGAGTGGCGAGACTACTACAGTGAGTGATGACCAGGATGTGGAGGGTCTAAGCGGATTTTGCATGCCTTTGTCTTAGTCCTTGCAGTGTGCAAGTCCTCAAGAGTGGGAAGATGGGAACCAATAATTTTTTCGGCAGACTTGATTGTCCGTTGCAGTCAAGAGTTTGTCCTTTTTTGTGGCAGCACCAAACCAGAATGTGATGGATGGACAAAGGACTGATTCGATGAGTGCTATGTAGAACTGCCTCAACACCTCCTGTGGCAGGCAATGCTTTCTCAGAAGCCGCTGCAGCTGGGCATTTTTGAGGATGGAGGAGATATTGGTTTCCCAATTCAGGTCCTGAGAGACTGTAATTCCCAGGAACTTGAAGGTCTCGACGGTTGACACAGAGCAGTTGGACAGCGTGAGGGGCAGCTGTGGTGAAGGATGTTTCCTTAAGTCCACGATAATCTCTACAGTTTTGAGCGTGTTCAGCTCCAGGTTGTGTCGGCCGCACCGCAGCTCGAGCCATTCCAATACCTGTCAATATGCAGACTCGTCACCGTCTTTGATGAGGCCGATGACAGTGGTATCGTCTGCAAACTTTGAGAGTTTGACAGCCGGGTGTGTTGAGGTGCAGTCGTTCGTGTTGAGAGAGAACAGCAGCGGAGAGAGGACACATCCTTGGGGCACCCGGGGGCAGTTGGTGAGTGGAGATGAGGTGGTGTCCCCCAGCCTCACCTGCTATGTTCTGCCTGTCGGGAAGCTGTAAATCCACTGGCAGATGGCAGGCGAGACGCTGAGCTGGAGAAGCTTGGAGGAGAGGATTCGGGGATGATGGTGTAGAACGCAGAGCAGCAGTGCACAAACAGGATCCTCGCATAGAACCTGGCGCTGTTGAGGTGTTCTCGGATAAAGTGCAGTCCCATGTTGACTGTTTGCTCGGTAGGCAAACTGCAGGGGGTCCAGCAGGGGACCTGTGACGCTCTTTAGGTGGTCCAGCATGAGGCGTTCAAAAGCCCACAGATGTCAGGGCAACAGGCGTGTAGTCATTCATAAAAGAAGATGGTACCTCACACAGTTCCAAAGATCTATTGAAGATCTGTGTGAAGACTGGACCGAGCTGGTCCGCGCATACTTTGAGGCAGGATGTGGACACATGGTCTGGGCCTGCCGCTTTGTTACTCTTTTTTTGTATGAAGATACGTCTCACATCCTGCTCGTGGATGGTCAACGCAGGATCGGCAGTAAGAGGTGTGATGGTGGTCGGTGGTGCGGCTGGGTGGGTGTGGTGTGTGAAAGTGTCCTTTTCAAATCTACAGTTGAAGGTGTTCAAGTCGTCAGCTCGTACTCTATTATTCTCTGCTTGGGAGGATCGTCACTTGTAGTTGATTAGCGATTGTAATCCACGCCAGACTGACTTAGAGTCGTTTAGCAGTAAACTGTTTTTCCATCTTTTCTCCATAATTTCTCTTTGCGATGTTAATCGAGTCCGAGTGGACCATGTTCCACGCCTCCATTGCTGAGGCGGCCGACCGGAGCTGTGGCCGTAAGGTGGTTGATGACTGTTGTGGCAGCAATCCCCGAGCCCGTGAAGTTGAAGAAGGAGCCCTGTCGGGCCTTTTTGGCCTGTGGAACTCCTGAGGCACCTGATGGGTACCGGCTGGCCAAGCGGAATGCAGCTTTGGTGGTCACTGAAGCAAAAACCCGGGTATGGGAGGAGTTTGGTGAGGCCATGGACAAAGACCTCCGGACGGCTTCGAGGAAATTCTGGTCCACCATCCGGCGTCTCAGGCGGGGGAAGCAGTGCACCACCAACACTGTGTATAGGGGGATATGTAAAGAACAATAGGACATCGTGTGTGGCTGGACTCAAAACGTGAGTGCGAAAACATAGTGAGTGTGTATAGAGTAAAGTTGGGACTCGTGTGACTTCAACTTCAACACAGACTACAATGCACCAATTTGTAGATTCTAGTACTCACCCCGAAGTTTTACTCACGATCTTCAGATTGTTGGGTCTGGTCTGTCTCAGGAGGAACGGAGGCAGGTTTAGTTGAAGAAGATGCACAAAAAGTAAAAACAGAAGAGATGCAAAAAGAAAGTCGCTTGTAACGTTTCCTGTCATTTGAAGTTTTTGCGGGCCTCGCTCTTACTCTCAACTGTTGGTGTAACTGTTACGAGTGCCAGGAGTGGCTTCCTGCGGGCTCAGCGCACAGATCAAGGCTGGGAAAAACAGATCGACGCTGCGAACAGCGCCACCTGGTCGCTCGCGCGCCACATGGTGACAACAAAGGAAAAGGCGAAGGGGAGGGGTCGTCCAGCACGGCAGAGCCGCTCATTAGGTAACTTTCAGCAAGAAGTTGAGGAGAGGACAGCGAGAAGAGAGCGAGAAGGCGGAAGTCGAAGGGTTAAATACCCAGGGGGCATGTTTAAGAGACGGGGGGAAGTGGAGAAGACAAGAAGCTTAAACCAACAGAAAAAGCCGCATCAACAAGGCTAATGTTTTCCTTTCATGCCGCTGAATGACTGTAAAAAATGTTGGCAGCGAATAACTTAACTCCTCGTTTATTTAGACCGAAACCGTCAGGCTTGTAAAGATGTCTGCGCTCCCAAAAATATATAGAAATAGTCAATATAGCTCATGGATAGCACAGTACACACTTTTTAAGCCGCTGATTTACTACAAAAGCCTGCTGAAACGGTCATCTCTAGATCGTATAATTGTGAAATGTCCACTTCCTTTCATCCAAACGTTGCGCTTTTGTTAGAGAGCAATGAAATCTCATTTAAGTACCTCTGATTACTGCTTGACAACATCCAGGGCCCCTGTTTGTACAATGACACAGTTGGGTGCTCATTTGTAATCTCCATTATTGTTTTTTTTTTTTTTTTTTTTTAGATCCATATCAGACACCATATCATTGGTAAATCACACTATTTGGGTATTATTCTCACTGCAAAAACATTTCACATCCTTGACAGCTCCATCACCAACTTAACGTTTGGGGGGACATATTTTATCTCTCTCTCTCTCTCTCTCTCTCTCTCTCTCTCTTTCTTTCTTTCTTTCTTTCTTGTTTCATACATTTCAGTGGTGGTGGGGGATGAGCATTATTCTCAGGATATTGTAAAAGTGTCTCAAATCCTTATACTAGCAACCCTAGTTTGTTAGAAAATGGATCAATTGGAAATGCAACTGTGTCTGGCTGTCAGCATCAAAGGTATTTTTCATGGACGCCCCTGCTTATTTCACCAAGACAATGTCAAATCACTTTATGCACATGTTACAACAGCGTGGCTTCGTTGTAAAAGAGCCTGCCTGCAGTCCAGACCTGTCTCCCATTGAAAATGTGTGGCGGATTATGAAGCGTAAAATACGACAACGGAGACGCCGGACTGTTGAACAGCTGAAGCTGAATATCAATCAAGAATGGGAAAGAATTCCAGCTACAAAGCTTCAACAATTAGTGTCCTCTGTTCCCAAACGTTTATTGAATGTTGTTAAAAGAAAAGGTGATGTAACACAGTGGTAAACATGACCCTTTCCCAGCTTTTTTGGAACGTATTGCAGCCATTAAATTCTAAGTTAATGATCCATCCATCCATCCATCCATCCATTTTCTACCGCTTATGTAAGGTCGGGTCGCGGGGGCAGTAGCTTTAGCAGGGAGGCCCAGACTTCCCTCTCCCCAGCCACTTCATCCATCTCTTCCGGGGGGATCCCGAGGCGTTCCCAGGCCAGCCAAAGGATGTAGTCTCTCCAGCGTGTCCTGGGTCTTCCCTGGGTTCTCCTTCCGGTGGGACGTCCCCGGAACACCTCACCAGGGAGGCGTCCGGGAGGCATCCGAATCAGATGTCCCAGCCACCTCATCCGACCGAGCTTCTCACCCTATCTCTAAGGGAGAGCCCGGACACCCTGCGGAGGTTTCGGCCGCTTGTATCCTGGATCTTGTTCTTTCAGTCACGACCCACAGCTCGTGACCATAGGTGAGGGTAGGAATGTAGATCGACCGATAAATCGAAAACTTCGCCTTTCGGCTTAGCTCCTTTTTTACCCCAACGGAACGATACAAAGACGCATACTGCAGACGCTGCACCGATCCGCCTGTCGAGCTCCCGTTCCATTCTTCCCTCACTCGTGAACAAGACCCCAAGATACTTGAACTCCTCCACTTGGGTCAGGATTTCATCCCCGACCTGGAGAGGGCACACCACCCTTTTCCGACTGAGGACCATGGTCTCAGATTTGGAGGTGCTGATTCTCATCCCAGCCGCTTCACACTCGGCTGCGAACTGCTCCAGTGAGAGTTGGAGCTCACGGCTTGATGAAGCCAACAGAACCACATCATCTGCAATATCATCAGGCCACCAAACCGGACTAACTCTACGCCTCGGCTTGCGCCTAGAAATTCTCTCCATAAAAGTTATGAACTGAATCGGTGACGTTAATGATTATTTGCTAAAAACAATAAAATTGATCAGTTTGAACATTAAATATATTGTCTTTCCAGTGTATTCAATTAAATATAGGATGAACATGATTTGCAAATCATTGTATTGTTTTTATTTATGTTTAACACAACGTCCCAACTTCATTGGAATTGGGGTTGTACATATGCAGACTTTTTTTTGTTTTGTTATTCCGATTGAATTCATTCTGATAGAAGATCTCTGTTCAACTGTTTACAAGTAAGGTGATCTATTTCGATCGGGCGTTTACATGTGCACGAAATGTTTTTTGTTTTTTTTTGTTTTGTTTTTTTTTAGAAGGAGCTACATTGTTTCTCTGTGGATTTAGAGAAAGCGTATAACAGTGTACCCGGAGAGGAACTGTGGTACTACATACAGAGGTCTGGAGTGACAGAGAAGTGTGTTAGAATAACACAGGACATGTACGAGGGCAGCAGAACAGCGGTGAGGTGTGCTGTCGGTGTGACAGAGGAGTTTAAGGTGGAGGTGGGACTGCATCAGGGATCAGCCCTGAGCCCTTTCCTGTTCTCGGTGGTGATGGATAGGCTGACACATTAGGTTAGACTGGAATCCCCGTGGACCATGATTTTTGCAGATGACATTGTGATCTGCAGGCTTTCAGGCTTGGGGAGCAGGTGGAGGAACAATTAGAAAGAAGGCATACACTGGAAAAAAGACGAATGAAGATTAGCCGAAGTCAGACAGAATATATGTGTATGAATGAGAGGGGTGGAGGGGAAAGAGTGAGTGTATCGGGAGAAGAGCTTGGGTGGAGGACTTTAAATACTTGGGGTCAACAGTCCAGAGCAATGGTGAGTGTGGAATAAATTGGTCCAAGCAGGTTGGAACGGGTGGAGGAAGGTATCAGGTTTGTTATGTGACAGAAGAGTCTCTGCTCGGATGAAGGGCAAAGTTTATAAAACAGTGGTGAAGCCAGCCATCATGTACGGCTTAGAGACAGTGGCACTGAAGAGACAACAGGAAGCGGAGTTGGAGGTGGCGGAAATGAAGATGTTGAGTTTCGCTCTCGGAGTGACCAGTTTGGATAAAATTTGATATGAGCTCATCAGAGGGACAGCCAAGGTTAGATCTTTTGGAGACAAAGTTAGAGAGAGCAGACTTCGATGGTTTGGACACGTCGAGAGGGAGAGAGTGAATATATTGGTAGAAGATTGATGAAGATGAGCATTGATGAGGATGCCAGGCAAGAGAGCGAGAGGAAGACCAAAGAGAAGGTTGATGGATGTCGTGAGGGAAGACATGATGGCAGTTGGTGTTCGAGAGGAGGATGCAGGAGATAGGCTGACATGGAAAAGGACGACGCGATGTGGCGATCCCTAACGGAACAAGCCGAAAGGAAAAGAAGAAGAAGACTTTCTTGAGGTTTTTCACTATTAGCGGCACGGCTCTGCCCATATCCCCCGCAAGTCAAAGGAGTTGATGGTATTTGCTCAGATTATGAAGGCACATGTGGCAAATTGAATGACAATAACTAAGTGACAATTGTCCCATTATTGTCTCTTCAGTACAAGTATTGCTCAACATTGACAGAGACACATAAAACAAGTGTGGTCTTGAAATGACATGAAACAAATTCATTCAATAAAGACTTTTAATATACAGTACTGTACACTAGCACTATAAGGAGGAATTAATTATTTACTTTCATGATACAATATAGTGAAAGGGGGACAAGAAAAAGGGAGTGTCTAACATCGCATCTAATGGGGAATAAACAGGGAGGGGGTTCTGGCTGGCTTGACGGTAAAAAACAATGATGAAATGATAGGGACTAACTTAACAATGAGGTTACATCTTAGCAGAGAGAAGGGAGAAATGAATTGAGTTGGCGTGAGGTAGGGGTGGGGATGATGCTAAATCTATTAGGTCCTTGTGACCTGCCGTTCGCCGCATAAAAAACAGACACATTGACTCAGGCACACAGATCAGAGAGAGCACTGCCTTTTCCTAAATGAGTTAACCATTTGGACTAGCAGGGCCACTGCGTCTCTGTTACTCACACACAAATATGCAGGCAGGAAGCTTCAAAGTAAAATAGTGTGAGTGAAGACATGTCAGACCCGAGCACACAAACTTTCTGTTGTAGAGTGAGTATACTGCTGAGGGTAATCTAAGACAAGGGTCTCAACCACCCGCGTCGCGGACCAATACTGGAAACGGAAAAAAGAAAAATGTGTTTTTCTTTTTTTGGAGCTTGACTATGATGCCCCCACCATGCTATGGAACGCAAGAAGGGAAAAACATGTGCAGGTCTCCCACTAAATGGAACTACAGTACAGTCATCATAATTGTGCGTGTATACAGTGCCCAGATTAATTGCCAGGAATATTGTAGATGCATGTTCTGTTTTTGTATGAGTACTTTTTTTTTTTTTTTATAGTTCATACTTGGAAGACATTTTCGTTTGGTAGATCTGTTGTAACATACTTATTTGCTTTTTAAACAATGTCCCATTAGAAATGAGAATTTGTGGGATGAGCTACACAACTGATATGTGCTTTGTGCCATGTGTCAAATCTTCACTGCATATGCCAAACAGATAATTCTGTTGCTAATGGCACTTGAGGTTTCCCCCAGGTTCATCCCTACCTGTGAGCATGGGTCTGGATAAAGTGGTCACATGCCACATCTCAATAACGCTTGTGTGGAAGAATCACTTCAAGCTGGTTTTCTGCTGTTGGCAGCATTACTACCCTGATACCATCTCGAAACTGAGGATAAGCGGTATGGAAGCCGAATGAATAAATGAATGAATATTAAAATAAATAAACAAATAATTTAAAAAAAGAGAATACCACACCGACCAACCGCAACAGGTGGACCAGCCAGTGACGGTCCGACCTTGCGCGGCTTGTGTGTCGATGAAGAACGCAGCTCTCTGCGAGAACTAAAGACACATGGATCATTGACATTTCAAATGCAACTTGCAGCCCTGGCTCTGCTCCCCAGCCCAGCGTTTCTCCTGGCTCGGAGTCTGGTGAGCCAGCACAGCTCTTGCCGTAAGAATATTAATAAGTGGAGGGAAAGAAACTACAGGATTCTACAGGAAATTCAAACTCTCAAATAACAAAATTGTATGGATATCTACCATACATTGTATGGTAGACATCTATCTAGCTATACCATTGGTGGGAAATCTACGGCCCGCGGGCCACATCTGGCCACATCTGGCCCATTGATCATTTCATTCCGGCCCACCAAAGATTGGTACAGAATCGCCCAAATCATATCAAAATCATGACTGCATTATTTGACCTTGTCCTGTAATGCCGAGTGGTTCCACCAGGTTGTCCTGTAATGACCAGTGGTTCCACCAGGTAGCGCAGTAGGTACTGTTCTGTTTTTACTCTGCTACTGCTCTGAACCCTTCTTCAACCATGAGTGGCCCAGTGAAAAGAAAAGTCGACAGTGAGTGCCGAGTGTTTAATATAGAATTGCCTACAAAATACTTTTTCACTGAAGCCCGGTCAAAGGCTGTATGTCTAATTTGTTAAGAAACCATTGTGGTTTTAGAGGAATACAACATCAGCTGTGAGTAGTCAACCAAGCATGCTGATTATGCTAAGAGCCAATCAACACAGTAACTGATGGCTGCGGGTCAGCGGTTAAAATCAAGCTCGCAGGCTCAGCAAAACACCTATATCTGACAAACTGCCATCTAAGATTTGGTCACACAAGACCATGAAACAGCGCCACGGGAGCTGCAGATGGAACTGATTGATTGATCTCCAGTGTGATACTGTCTTAAAAAAGAAGTTCAACTCTCAAACTAGATGAGTTTTATGCTTCATTAAGCGCAGACAAATTTTCAAAAAATCCAGAAGATGGCACAGAGGATGCTGGTGGTGTATGGCACACGTGTGTGTGAACAGACTTGTAGTGTGATGAACACCAACAAAACATCACATAGATGCTAGCTTAGTGATGAACACCTCAGATGTGTTCTGAGAATTCCCACAACAAAACTAACACCAGACTTTGATGCACAGGTAAAAAGGTGATCAACAAAACAACGCTGTTCCCATTAAAAGTAAATCTAAGTATTAACACTACAATGCCTTTTTTTGTTTTTGTTTATTTTTTTATCTGTAAGCATCTGGTCCTGGCTTGGCCTGCCTGTCAAATTTTAAAAGTCAATGTTTGTCCAACCCTGATCTATACTGTATCATTATATCGCAAAGCTTGAATTGGTATTGTGACGTATCACTGAAATTGTTCTAAATTGTGAAAATTGTGAGTGGCCCAACTTCAAAGCATTGCATTTGTCATGGCTCCCCAAGTGGCCATAGCAAAATGTTTCATTGAAGGGTATGTTTGTGTTTGCAAAAGTGTATGTTTTTCATAGCTGTACTGACCTGTAGCAGACCCTTCTATATCCCGAGAAGGAAAGTCAGACATAGCATCTGCCAATCTCTCCCTGAGGCCTTCATCACTGGCATCTGTAAAGCTGATATTGTGCCGGGGAACACCAAAGCTCTCAGGCCAGCTCCCACATACCTCCAGAAGGGTCACACAACGCCCATCAAAAGAATCTGCAAATAAACATTTTAGAATTACGACAAAAGAAACTCACAGGGGTATCAGTATTACCAGTAATGGAAAGTACAAAAGAAATCAGTTGATGTAACATTGCTTCTTGCCATTATTTTCTGTTCTCTAGTAATTAATAAACTGTTCTCTAGTAATTAATAAACTTTCTCCACACTACCTTATGTTCCATTATCTATAAATTAATTTTGTCTAATGGTATCTATTAATTAATTTGTAGTTGCTGCATCAACCAAAGAGAAATTTGTTTCTGAGCCGTATTTAACAGTTTGACCATTGCACGTATGTTTGTCAAGTCAAGTTTATGTGTACAGGCCTGAATCACAAAAGAGTCTCAAAGGGCTTCACAGGCCCACAGTTGGAAATGATTGATGACATCCCCTAATCTAAACACCACATTCGGGCAACGAAAAACTCAAAACCCCATTTGGGGACAGAGGAAATCTTAAGAAGGGACTGCAGATGGGGGGTTGTGGGGTGGTGACCAGGATTACCAGGCTGCAATGGATGTTGACTGTGCACCATTTATCACAAAGTCTGGTGCTGAACAATGTTCATTACGATGGCAAGATGCTGTACAATGTTCATTAAGATCGCATAAGAGTCAATTTAAAGAGAAAAGGTGCCACATGTAGACGCCTTCGGGAAAGTTGTTCTGCCTCAGAAGGTTTGACCCAGTTGGTCAAACCGCAACATCCTCAGATCCGGTCAACGTCATCTAGCCCTCTCTCTGAGCAGGAAACGGAAGGGGGAGGAGATAGGACAAGCGGCAGTAAAACAGGCAAACGTACTTTAACTAAATGCCATAGAATACAATAAGTTTTAAGTCGGGATTCAAACATTTCTACTGAGGTACCAGCTCTAATATCCGTGGAGACCAAATAGAAAATGCTCGAGAGTCCGCAGACTTCTTTCTGGCCCTTGGAGTCACCAAAAGACCAGCGTTTGGTGAGTGCTTCGGGACGGAACATACAGTACAACTAAGTCAAGAGATAAGAGGGTGCTAACGTATGTAATATTTTATGAGTAAGTAACAGGACCTTAAAATTGCATCTCAGGAGCCAACGCAAGTAGGCCAGAATGGGGGTAATATGATCAAACCTTCTCGTCCTCGTCTTGCTGCAGCGTTTTGTACTAACTGCAGGCTTTTAACACTACACATGGGAAGACCAGAAAGCAGCACGTTACAATAGTCAAGGCGAGACCTAACAAATGCGTGGACTATGATCTCTGCGTCACTAGCGGATAGGATGGGCTGTATCCTAGCGATATTGCAAAGATGAAAACATGCAGTTTTGGAAATATTGGGTTAGATGTGGAGAAAAACCTGACATGCTCGAAAAAAACTGACTGAAATTTTGGAATCAGCATGCCAATTTTAGTTTCAATCAGCATAAAAATCTAACTCGACAGAAACATTTGTTCAAATTGTTCCCCAGTGTAATCAACAGCTGTTTTCTCAGGATTAAGGAGCAAAACATTTCAGGACAGTCACTGTTTAATCTCACCGAAACACAACTCCAGATTAGAGCAATCATGCAGACTAGTTAGTTTGTATATCTGAGTATTGTCGGCATAACAGTGAAAGCTAATCTTATATTTGGGGATGATATAGCCCAGCGACAGCATATAAATACTGAAAAAAAGAGGGCTGAGTACCGATCTCTGCGGGACTCCTCAAGTGACATATTAATACTTAGAGGTCACATTACCATGAATTACAGAGTGCGTTCTAACCAAGAAAGTGCTGGGCCTGTAATACCGATATGCATTTCAAGGCGCTCTAGTAGTATATTGTGATCAACGGTATCAAAGGGAGCGCTGAGGTTGAGCAATATTAGTATTGATGAGGTGTCACAATTCATAGCCTGTAAAAGATCATTCATCACTTTTGCAAGGGTCATTTCAGTAGAGCGCTCTGGCCTGAATCCGGACTGAAGAAGTTCAAATACAGTAGATGGCTAGAGGCCATGCGATCAATAATTTGTTGTACTACAATTTTTTAAAAGAACTTTAGATTTGACACAAAGACTCTCAGGGTCGAGGTTGGGTCTTTGAGTAAGGGTCGAATAATGGCTGTCTTCAAAGCTGCAAGTACAGCACCGGAGGTGAGTGATAAATTATTAATATTTAACAGGTCCTAAGTTAAAAGCAGCTCTTTAATGAGTTTCCCAGGAAGAGGAAGAGGAAATCATCAACTGAAAAGGAGGAGCTGTTGGAAGTAGACTGCTTTTGGGTTAGCATTGCTACTGTATCAAATAATTATTTGTGGTTATTTTTCTCATGACAAATTATTTGGGAAAAATAATTAATTCTACCTGAGATGAGAGCTTGTTTGTATTTCAATATAATACAGTAGCAGTGGTAAAGGGAAGTACCATTACATTTGAGGTCGCAATGCCCTGGGTTAAAACCAAATCGAAAGTATTGCTGTTATTATGTGTCGGTTCACGTATTAATTGCATGAAACCAAAACTAACAATTATTGTCTGAAACGCTGCACTAAGAGGTTCCGATGGGAAATTCATATGAATATTAACGTCACCCATGACTCATATATTGTCTGTGTGGGTCAACAAGTCAGCAATAAATTCTGATAATTCATTTAAACAGTGAGAGTAAGGGCCTTGGGGGTAACTCACAAAGTTTTGGGGGAGATGCCTCATTAAGTGGGACCAATCATATTAAGATTATGGTGACAAGATCAAAATCTTATCATGATCTAAAATCTCCTATTTTCATTTAAAGTGGGCTAATCGGTGCTATTTGTATTCATAGTAGTAATATTAATGATTGCATAGTCTAGAACAGGGGTGTCAAACGTTCTTCCCGTCAGGCAGGTTTTAGTTAATTTATACATATAAACTCTTATTTTGAAACTCATGCTTTTATTTTGACAGAAGCACCTTAGAACCAGAAGTCGCGTGACGTGACATGGACGAAGCTGAGAAAGAGAAAAGATCGGCGCGGCAGCGCACGCCTCCAATCCATTGCAGTAAGAGAGTGAGGCTTTGTGTGAAGCAATGCCTGTGTATCATATCACGTATTGTTTGTGAAGTAATTTATTGTGCAAATGTGCACACGTTCAGTTAAAAACGAGTTTGTGAAGTTCATTGGGACATGGGTTTATTAAATCGTGGATAAAAATGGTTGGGTTACGTCAGACAAACAAATCATAAGAGTGACTGGCTGCGGCGACGACCCCCTGACAGGGAAAAGCTAAAAGTCACTTCTTTCGTGAGATGTAGGCTATAATAATTTGATGCATTTTAATAGTTGGAGCGGGGTTGCTAATACTGACTAATGCTAACCTCAGCGTCTGTTCCAGACACTGGACCAGAGCAGTTTGGTCAAACTAATATTTCTGGAGAAGAACGTCTCTGTCCCTGTAGATTGACTTAAAGTTGGCGGGGAAGTCAAGGTTTCAGATAGGGTCATATGTTCTTCAATGAGTCTTTTTCCCAAAGACCAGGATATGAAGTTTTCCCTAGGTGTCTAGAAATAGTATGTCAGCTCTTCCAAATGCTGGTGATCAGATACTGTAAGTGCATGACTCATCTCTCTTTCTGAAGCGTGGATATTATTCATGTTGTTGTTTAGTGTTCAGAGTGATAAGCGAACTTGCAGCAGTTGTGTTTTGTTGGTTGACCATTTTGGTTTGTAAAGACCATATGAGACTGTATCATCATGCTTGATCTGGGGTGGCACACCCAAATCTCTCTGGAAGTGTCAGTTTCTAAAAATTAGGTTTCTATAATCGTGCGGAAGGAATTTTCCAAAAGGCCAAATATATTCTTTTTAAAGAACAATTCTTTGTTTAATGTCTGAATTTAGAGCAACAGAAGCACTGTAAATACTCCCACATTTTAGTAGCCAGTGAAAAGAAATCTATATCAGGTTGATTCAAAAAGACCTGATATCCTGGCAGAAATGATGAAAGTTAGAAGTTCTCCTTTGCCTGTTCTCAGTCTTACTGTTTGTTGTTGGTTCATCAGTTGGGTTTAAAACGCCAAGTAGTTAATCTTCTCTGGACCCATAGTACAACTGGACAATTTCCTAAGGGACTGTGATATCTTGTAAAGTACACAAAAACTGCAGATTTTTGGTATCTTGACATACTTTGAGAGGTAAGTCTTTTTTTTTTTTTTTTAAGTTTTTTTTTTTTCTACCCCCCTCCCTCCCCTGCCAAAGGATACATTACTGATTGTGAGTGCCCACTGGATATACCTACCATATCTTCTGTCCAAATTTGAAGATATTAAAGGGTTAAAGTGAACTCCGATTGCTGATGTTTGGTATATATGGTCTCGTTCGACTTGAGTAACATAACAATAAGATACAACTTTCGATAAACATTTCCAGATTGATATATTTTTACAAATCGTAATTTCAACATAGGCCGCCATTGCTTTTTCGTCACAGTTGCATCCTGGGTAATGACGTCAAATGGGGATGTGCCCGACGCCCGGAGTTTTTTAGCAGTAGCCACAGTAGCAGCCCCTGGCAGCGATGAACTCTGTCCTGTCGTTCATACCCAGACATATACCGGTTCATACCGGTGAGCTCTCTCATGAGCTGGGGGCGATCAAAGGCTTCGAACAACCGCGGATCTATCGGCAGCTCAACTCTTCTGGCCACATCCTCCCACCGGTTCCTCAACTTGATCTTTCTGGGAACGCTATGAATGCTTACCTCCTTCTCGTGATGTGATACAACTGGACATTCCATACCATTCAACAGTTCATGTTTTACAGTGGGTACGGAAATTGTTCAGACCCCCTTAAATTTGTGATATTGCAGCCATTTGCTAAACTCATTTAAGTTCATTTTTTTTCCTCATTAATGTACACACAGCACTCCATATTGACAGAAAAAAAAACGAATTGTTGAAATTTTTGGAGATTGACTAAAAAATAAAAAATAAATATCACACAGCCATATGTATTCAGACACTTTGCTGTGACAATCATATTTAACTCGGGTGCTGTCCATTTCTTCTGATCATCCTTGAGATGGTTCTCCACCTTCATTGGAGTCCAGCTGTGTTTGATTATACTGATTGGACTTGATCAGGAAAGCCACACACCTGTCTATATAAGACCTTACAGATCACAGTGCATGTCAGAGCAAATGAGACTCATGAGGTCAAAGGAACTGCCTGAAGAGCTCAGAGACATAATTGTGGTAAGGCACAGATCTGGCCAAGGTTACAAAAAAATTCTGCTGCACTTAAGGTTCCAAAGAGCAACCTGACAGAACTGGAGAGGATCTGCAAGGAGGAATGGCAGAGGATCCCCAAATCCAGGCGTGAAAAACTTGCTGCATCCTTCCCAAAAAGACTCATTAGCTCAAAAGGGTGTTTCTACTAAATACTGAGCAAAAGGTCTGAATACTGATGGGTGTGTGATATTTCAGTTTTTCTTTAATAAATTTGCAAAAATGTCAACAATTTCATTTTATTTCTGTCAATATGGGGTGGAGCTGTGTGTACATTAGTGAGGGGGGAAATGAATTGAAATGGCTGAAATATAACAAAATATAACAAATACTGAAAAATTTAAGGGGGTCTGTATACTTTCCGTACCCACTGTGTATCTTGATTCCCTAAATTGTGACAAAGCTGGTCAATAGTAATTCACTTATTTTTGTGTTAATTGCTATTTTGGAATCATCAGAAACACACAAAACAGTTTTTTTTTAAAATTATTATTATTAGATTATTATTATTAGATTATCATCACCTGCGCACTCTCGCACGCATGCACACACGTTTCAAAATATACCTACGTTATCAAATGCAGTGAATGGGTGGGTAATCATTCAGAGAGTGAACAATACGGAAGACGGACACCTCACCTGCTTCTTGCTAATGCATTAGCACCTGCCTCGGGCCTGCAGTTTCACTGACATAGTGTGGGTCCATACATAGGTATTCATAAAGAATCACATTACATTCAACCATTAAAAATAAGGGTTCTGTTCAGGAATGTACATAGATGACGACTATGTGTGATTTAAATTTTTTGTTGTTGTCTTTTGTAAAACGATTAATTAGAAACTTCATGGCAAACAATTACTGAAAAATTACAGATTTTGCAGATAACTCTAGCTATTTGCATTCCATCTATCATAGGAGGCAATTCTGTACAAAACATCAAGCCAAAAAAACAAAACATCTACCTGTGGTCCCTCCCACAGGTAGTGAGCTCATGAAAAGGGGAACCCACATTGCCTTTTCGGCAGTGCCCCAGGCCACGAGGCGCTCAACATCGAGCCCCACCTCCAGAGGGGGGCCCCGGTGACCCGTGTCCGGGCAAGAGAAAACGTGTTTCAATAGTTTTTTCTTCAAAGGGGGTCTTTGAGCCGTGCTTTGTCTGGACCCTCGCCTAGGACCTGTTTGCCATGGGTGACCCTGCCAGGTGCGTAAAGCCCCAGACAACCCCTAGGATCATTGGGACACACAAACCCCTCCACCATGATAAGGTGATGGCTCCAGGAGGAGTTCAACCAACCCATATTTCAAATGATACTGAACATGAACAAACTTATAATATGTTGCAATGAACAAATGAAAACAGAACAATAAAAAAATAATAAAAACTGAACACAACAAACATTACATAAATATTATATTATATTTTTTAAAGTTTTCTAAAGTTTGTACATTTGGAAAATAAATGCAATGCACAATGATAATTTAATAATTTTGAGTGCAACCAGATACACACACATTTCTGTCAATAATTTGTTAGTAATATGAGATGGAATTCAAAACACATGCACTGATTTGTTGTTGTATCCCTCCATCATGTTCAAATCCAGTGGGATTAAAAGCCACTATCCACACAGCTGTTAGCCCCCACGTACTGGCCCTACTTATCCTCACAGCCAGTGCTACTTTCCTTAAAGATTAAATCCCACTGAATCAATGTGTGTGTGTGTGAGTGAGTGCATGTGCTTGCATCAGAATCACCTCCCTATGAGCTAAAAATCTGCATGTGTGAAATTGTTACAAATTACAGAAACAATTTGTACAAAACTTTGAATAAGACATATTTACACAATTACGATAGCCCACACTTAAAGTGAAAGTAAACCCTACATGTCAAAACTTCGTACCATTATCTGATACTGTTACTTAAATCCATCCATCTATTTTCTGAGCCGCTACTCCTCACTAGGGTTGCGGGCGTGCTGGAGCCAATCCGAGCTGTCATCGGGCAGGAGGCAGGGTACACCCTGAACTGATTGCCAGCCAATCGAAGGGCACATACAAGCAAACAACCATTCGCACTCACATTCACACCTACGGGCAATTTTGAGTCTTCAATTAACCTACCATGCATGTTTTGGGGATGTGGGAGGAAACCAGAGTCCCCGGAGAAAACCCACAAAGGCACGGAAGAACATGGAAACCCCACACAGGCGATACCGGATTTTAACCCGGGTCTTCAGAACTGTGAGACAGATGTGCTAACCAGTCGCCCACCATGCCGCCACTCAGTATTTTTGCACAAAAAACAAAAACGTTTAAAACACTGCATCGAAAACCTTTAAAACACCGCCAATTTTACGTGCGCAAAAGTTACGGTAATGTGACATGAATCTGCCCCTCCTTCCAGCAAAAAGGAGGAAGTGATGTCACAACGTCGCTACTAGCTAGTTAGCTCGTTCGCTTTTGTTTAAGCAAGCCTAGTTTGTTAAAAATGGATTGGTAGGAACTGCAACTGTGTCAGGCTGCCACCATCAAAGTCGCGAGCTTACTGTGCACTCAGGTAACTTGCTGCTCGCCGCTAACTTGCTGGCGAGCTAAGGCCGTATTCCACCATTTAATCTGTCGTGGCGGCAATCCCCGAACACGTTGGTGGACACCAACGGTGAGGGATGCCGTCAAGCTGAAGAAGGAGTCCTATTGGGCGTTTTTGGCCTGTGGGACTCCTGAGGCAGCTGATGGGTACCGGCTGGCCAAGCGGAATGCAGCTCTGGCAAAAACTCGGGTATGGGAGGAGTTCGGTGAGGCCATGGAGAAAGACTTCCGGACGGCTTCGAGGAAATTCGGGTCCACCATCCGACGTCTCAGGAGAGGAAAGCAGTGCACCACCAACACTGTGTATAGTGGGGATGGGGCGCTGCTGACCTCGACTCCGGATGTTGTGAGTCGGTGGGGAGAATGCATGTGTTGTGAGTCAGTGGGGAGTTAACATGCCTCTGCAACACCGCGTGGACATCGGGGACAGTGCCTCTGGATTGGCAGACTGGGGTGGTGGTCCCCCTTTTTAAGAAGGGGGACCGGAGGCTGTGTTCCAACTACAGGGGGATCACACTCCTCAGCCTCCCTGGTAAGGTCCATTCAGGGCTGCTGGAGAGGAGGGTCCGTCGGGAAGTCGAATCTCAGATTCAGGAGGAGCAGTGTGGTTTTCGTCCTGGCCGTGGAACAGTGGACGAGCTCTACACCCTCGGCAGGGTCCTTGAGGGTGCATGGGAGTTTGCCCAACCAGTCTACATGTGTTTTGTGGACTTGGAGAAGGTGTTCGACCGTGTCCCTCGGGGAGTCCTGTGGAGGGTGCTTCGGAATTATGGGGTACCGAACCCCCTAATACGGGCTGTTCGGTCCCTGTACGACCGGAGTCAGAGTTTGGTCCGCATATCCGGCAGTAAGTCGGACTCATTCCTGGTGAAGGTTGGACTCCGCCAAGGCGGCCCTTTGTCGCCGATTCTGTTCAGAACTTTTATGGACAGAATTTCTAGGCGCAGCCAAGGTGTAGAGGGGGTCCGGTTTGGTGGCCTCAGTATTGCATCTCTGCTTTTTGCTGATGATGTGGTTCTGTTGGCTTCATCAAGCCGTGAGCTCCAACTCTCAATGGAGCAGTTCACAGCCAAGTGTGAAGCGGCTGGGATGAGAATCAGCACCTCCAAATCTGAGACAATGGTCCTCAGTCAGAAAAGGGTGGCATGCCCTCTCCAGGTCGGGGATGAGATCCTGCCCCAAGTGGAGGAGTTCAAGTATCTTGGGGTCTTGTTCACGAGTGAGGGAAGAATGGAACGGGAGATCGACAGGCGGATCGGTGCAGCGTCTGCAGTGAGGCGGACTTTGTATCGGTCCGTTGTGGTAAAGAAGGAGCTAAGCCGAAAGGCGAAGCTGTCAATTTACCGGTCGATCTTCGTTCCTACCCTCACCTATGGTCACGAGCTGTGGGCCGTGACCGAAAGAACAAGATCCCGGATACAAGCGGCCGAAATGACTTTCCTCCGCAGGGTGTCCGGGCTCTCCCTTAGAGATAGGGTGAGAAGCTCGGTCATCCGGGAGGATCTCAGAGTAGAGCCGCTGCTCCTCCGCATTGAGAGGAGCCAGATGAGGTGGCTGGGTCATCTGATTCGGATGCCTCCCGGACGCCTCCCTGTTGAGGTGTTCCGGGCACGTCCCACCGGGAGGAGACCCCGGGGACGACCCAGGACACGCTGGAGAGACTACGTCCTTCGGCTGGCCTGGGAACGCCTCGGGATCCCTCTGGAAGAGCTGGATGAAGTGGCTGGGGAGAGGGAAGTCTGGGCGTCCCTGCTAAAGCTACTGCCCCCGCGACCCGACCCGGATAAGCGGTAGAAAATGGATGGATGGATGGATGAATATATGAAACTTTTGAATTAATATGAATAGTGCAATAATTAATCAGTCGCTACTTCACTGATATCGTCTACTGCAGGTTTCTTCTTGAACGTAAGCCCTTCGATAAACGAGGGATTAATGTCCACTATATTGCCAATTCTGCCAGGCTATGTAATTTTAAGAGCACAACTATATATGCTCTCTGCTCTGTGGGAACGACTATTACTGGATTAATTGGGGGCCTTCTCTGCCTCTTCTTCTTGCTCTTAATTACATGCTACATTTCGCTGCACAATGTGGTACAACACTGAACAACACACTAACATAGGAATTGCTTGTTTTCTGTAAAAAAAAAAAAAAAAAAAAAAAAAATTTAAAAAAAACACGGTTAAAAATCTGCAAATGCTAAACTCCAGTTTAGCAGGGATTTACTGTACTAGTTAGACCTGACCACAAAATCAGTTTGCAAACAAAACGTAATACAATATGAAGACTGTTATATGACTTACATGTCACAATGTAACCAAGACAATATTATCATCTCACAATGTAGGCATGTCTCTCAACACATATTGTCCGAAAGTATATTTCGAGGGTGTCATGCCAGTGTTTCTGGGTTACATATGCAGTTAAGACAACAATGTCTGGTAGGTACAAATACAATTAGGCCTTAATGCAGGGTAGCTAATTGAACATGTAACTTTTTTATTACGGGTTCTGTGTAATGGGCTGTGCAGGTAAAGTGAAAATAAGCACTACTCGGAAAACAGGAGGTTTGTAAATGAAGGTAGTTCACGTGTGCCAAAGTTTTTCATGTATATGTATGTATGTATGTATATATATATATATATATATATATATATATACTGTATATATTAGAGTTTACACCAATCTGATCGGCTTGATCGGTATTGGCTGATAATTTGCATTTGATGCTAATCGGCTTTCATGTCATAACGCCCCGATCCGATGAATGACGTCATTGATCGGCTCTGCAAAAGACATTCGCTAGTTTGTTTTTTGCCTTGTCGCGTGTCTTTTGACGTAGTACTGTAAATATCTGACTGTCAATAAAGTTATTTTTAAAAAAAAAACATCGGCGGTGTGGGACAGACAACACGTAATGCCTGGATCACTCTATGACAAATTTGGTCTTTCAAGATGGCACAATGTCTGACTTCTGCAATAAAATCTTGTATTCTGATACCTCAACTCAAACATGACCGGATCCACTCGTTTCCATGGCGACGACAACAACAATGGATAGCATCGCATGTATGATAAGAACGAAATGGGGAGAAAATGTGGTGGCGGTCACCGGTACTCGGGACAGGACTTTAATTCAAGGATTGCTTCAGGTACGTTCACCTACTTTTAATATGATACGGCTTGCAAGCAGACAACAAAATGTTATCTAGCCTAGCAAGCTCGTGCTAGCACTAACAGTTGTACCAGCATTCTGTCGAATCATGCTCTAAAGTTTCGGTGTGTGTGAAGTAATTTAAGTACATCCATCCATCCATTTTCTGAGCCGCTTCTCCTCACAGGGGTCGCGGGTGTGCTGGACCCTATCCCAGCTATCATCGGGCAGGAGACGGGGTACACCCTGAACTGGCTGCCAGCCAATCGCAGGGCACATACAAACAAACAACCAGTCACACTCACATTCACACTTACGGGCAATTTAGAGTCTCCAATTCATGCATGTTTTTGGGATGTGGGAGGAAACCGGAGTGCCCGGAGAAAACCCACGCAGGCACGGGGAGAACATGCAAACTCCACACAGGCGGGGTTCAATCCCCGGTTCTCAGAACTGTGAGGCTGACGTTCACCGTGCCGCCATTTTAATATCATGGAAAGGTTTATTTATTTCCATAATTCCATTCAAAAAATAAAACTTCTAAAGATTATAGATTCAGGGCCCACAATTAAAATTATTCTTATTTATTTGTTTACTTTTAGATATTTTGGGTTTCCAGCTCATGAAACCCACGAAATCAGGAATTCCAAAAATTAGAATACTGTGAAGAAATAAGCCAAAACTTTGCAGGGCATAAATGTTTTAGACTGAGTGTCAAACACTAATCATCTACTCTGGCTCTCCTGGCGGTGGAGGGAGGGGGGTCCGCGTGGGACGGTGGGGGAAGTGAGTGGTTGGCTGGGGGGCCGGCAGAGCGCCCTGGCTCCCTCGGTGTGGGACGTGTCCGGTCCACCGGGCTGCTCCCCTGGGCCCGATCCCGCCCCTCGATTGATTGGGTGGGGTCCTCACCCTCCGCGGTGGGGGCACAGGAATGACAGGACACTTCTGTCAGTCTTTGTGCATGTGTGGGGCCACTCACTCATTGCAACAAATAACTCATGAAAATGCGAAATTGCTTGTGTATCCCCTCACTCATACTCTTGTCCTATAGACATTTTCATAGTCAATCCCACCCCACTTCAGTTGTACAGCCGGGTTCACGACCTTTGTCCTGCATGCTTCTTCTCCTGTCCTTGTCCTGTTCTAGCTTGTCCTGTCCTTCCCTCACATGTTGTAGCAGTACAGCCCCATACAACACTCATATTTAATGTTTCATTGTTGTAGATAACGTAATGACTTACTTTTCTCATCCTGTTGACAATTACTGCTTTGTCTTTTGTCTTTGTTTTCGCTCTCCCCTCTAGGAACTTTGTTCTGTTCGACTGATTCTCAATAAACTTCAATTATAATACTAAGAAACCACAGCGGAAGCTTAAAAACTCCACTGTGACACAGTAAAACTATTCCGGCTTTAAAGGGATACAGATCTTACATTCTGCTTGACCTAACAAAAAATAAAAAATAAAATAATAAATAAATAATAATAATAATCATCATCTACTAAACTCAAAGCAGAGTTTAGGTTCCCCCAGGTGTCATTAAATTGCTTCAGTTTGGTTCAATTGTCTCAGTTGACAACTGTCCAGAAGACCATCATTGATACCCTCCATAGGATGGGTAAGCCACAAACGTTCATAGCTAAGAGGCTGGCTGTTCACAGAGTGCTGTATCCAAGCATATCAATTGAAAGTCTAGTAGACAGTTTACATGACTGACACAATTTCAGTCTTGTTCTAATGGGGCCCAATTAACATCACACACATACGTTTCTAGTCTTGCCATATTTCACACACTTCTTTCTAGTCTCACCCTAATGGGGCCCTGACGCAGGGATCGGACTCTTTGGTGATTTTACTAAATTTCAGTCACACCTTTCAATTTCTAAACCAAGTGAGTACAAGTGTCATTTTACACTTGTTGTAGGGTTTAAAAGGGTATTTTGTGTGTGATCCAGTGCAGCGCCTTATATGTTATTGCAATTGTAATCAGTTCTTAATGTGTTCTTGTCCTTTGTCTGAATTCCAGGTGACAGACATGCAGTATCCTGCTGTGGCAGTAGAACATGAGATATTCACTGCAGATCAGACTTCCAACGCGGACTCAAAGGATGATGATGCTAGCACACAGGTAATGGACTATTGTAGACACTGTCTTAAATAATATTTATTTGAAAATGTACAGTATATTACTCATAATGTCACATGTTGACTTTTCTGATACAGCTGTTCAGACAGAATTACTCATCAGATATTATGTTTGTTGTGTGTGTTTGCTTTGTTACATTTTGTTAAGCCATGTGGCAGATAAAAATAAATCAAACGCTAGTTCACAGAACGTCTTTTTGGAAGACTCAAAATTTCCCTTAGGTGTGAATGTGAGATCGAATGGTTTGTTTGTTTATATGTGCCCTGCGATTGGCTGGCGACCAGTTCAGGGTGTAGTCTGCCTTTCGCCCGAAGTCAGCTGGGATAGGCTGCAGCGCCCCGCGACTCTAATCAGGATAAGCCGCTGAGCCGCTTCTCCTCACTAGGGTCGCGGACGTCCTGGAGCCTATCCCAGCAGTCATCGGGCAGGAGGCGTGCCGCCTGCGTATAAGATGTGTTCAGAAATTCAATTTGACGCCTCAACGCTATTCTGAGAGTGTACACTACATCAGGTTTCTGAAAGATGGATATTTCGGAACACACCCATAATGTGGCTGAGGCAGTGTTGAACTCTGGGTAATGTAGACATAATGCCCGTTTTTGGCGCCGTCAATGCGTTACAAAGAAAATTTCCCAACACCTTTAAATTTGTCCCATAGACGTTAGTTTTTAGCATTTATTTGGCTACCGGGCAACATTGTAGGGTCGGAAAAATAAGTTTGGACATTTCCTAGAAAATCAATAGTGCTGAAACAAACCTCAAATGTTATATACTGTATGTTTGTGAGTCCTGGTTTTGAGAGAGATGAGTCAAGCCAACTTCAGTAAACCGAGGATACACGATGCTAGCATGCAGTTAGCCAGCCCCCATAAAAAGTAGTGGGCATAAAAGTGGTAGATAATCATCGACTGTTATAATTCCTACATCGTTTACCCGATGTGGATGTAAATACCCTCAAATTAAAGATGAACGTCTGTAATTAAGGCACGTCTTGTTCGTTTTAATTTAAATCCATTGTGGTGTTGTTTATAGCCAAAAAGATGAGAATAGTGTCAATGTTCCATGAATGAAGAGATTAAAGTTTATGGAGTGAACCTTATGAGCTCAGTTCATTCACCTAATATTTTTAGTAGATAGATAATATAATCCCTGCTCTACCCCAATTGGATATGAATTATGAAACATGTCTATGTCACATAAGACTTGGGCTTTTATTTAGATTTATTTTGAGGATATAGACCAGTGTTTTACAGTGTTATGTTGAGCCAAGGCACCCATTTTACATGACAAAAACCTCACAGTCGTATCACATTTGTTTAATTGAACACAAAGCTAATATATTTGCAGGAAGCCAGGACTTATTCTGTTCTATGAAGGGCCTGTCGATCTCCCATTCTTCCCACACTCGTGACCAAGATACTTGAACTCCTCCACTTGGGGCAGGATCTCATCCCCGACCCGGAGAGGGCACGCCACCAAATCTGAGACCATGGTCTCAGATTTGGAGGTGCTGATTCTCATCCCAGCCGCTTCACACTCAGCTGCGAACTGCTCCAGTGAGAGTTGGAGGTCACGGCTTGATGAAGCCAACAGAACCACATCATCTGCAAAAAGCAGTGATGCAATACAGAGGCCACCAAACCGGACCCCCTCTACGCCTCGGCTTGCGCCTAGAAATTCTGTCCATAAAAGTTATGAACAGAATCGGTGACAAAGGGCAGTCTTGGCGGAGTCCAACCCTCACCGGAAACGAGTCCGATTTACTGCCCATATCAGGGGGTTCGGTACCCCATACTCCCGAAGCACCCCCCACAGGACACGGTCAAATGCCTTCTCCAAGTCCACAAAACACATGCAGACTGATTGGGCGAACTCCCATGCACCCTCGAGGACCCTGCTAAGGGTGAAGAGCTGGTCCACTGTTCCACGGCCAGGACGAAAACCACACTGCTCCTCCTGAATCTGAGATTCAACTTCCCGACGGACCCTCCTCTCCAGCACCCATGAATAGACCTTACCAGGTAGGCTGAGGAGTGTGATCCCCCTGTAGTTGGAACACACCCTGCGGTCCCCCTTCTTAAAAAGGGGGACCACCAACCCAGCCTGCCAATCCAGAGGCACTGTCCCCGATGTCCATGCGTGTTAACCAGGACAGCCCCACTATATCCAGAGCCTTTAGGAACTCCGCGCGAATCTCATCCACCCCTGGGGCCTTCCCACTGAGGAGCTTTTTAACCACCTCGGTGACCTCAACCCCAGAGATAGGAGAGCCCACCTCAGAGAACCCAGACTCTGTTCTCTCATGGGAAGGCATGTCTTGCGGTGCAAGTCCGGTGACACGGCCACAAAGTCGATCATCGAACTGCGACCATGCTGTTCGTTATGGACAATCCGTGATGAGCACAGAAGTCCAATAACAGAACACCGCTCGGGTTCTAATCAGGGGGGGGCGTTCCTCCCAATCACGCCCTTCCAGGTCTCACTGTCATTGCCCACGTGAGTATTGAAGTCCCCCAGCAGAACGATGGAGTCCCCAGCGGGAGCGCTCTCCAGCACCCCTTTCTAGTACTCCAAAAAGGGTGCGTACTCTGAACTGCTGTTTGGGGCATAGGCACAAACAACAGTCAGGACCCGTACCCCCACCCGAAGGCGGATGGAGGCTACCTTCTCGTCCACCGGGGTGAACCCCCAACGTACAGGCGCCGAGCCGGGGAGCACACCTGCTCGGCGCCTCTCACCGTGGGCAACTCCAGAGTGGTGTGGAAGAGAGTCCAACCCCTCTCGAGAGGACTTGCACCAGAGCCCAAGCTGTGCGCGGAGGCGAGTCTGACTATATCTAGTCGGAACTTCTCAACCTCACACACCAGCAGAGAGGTGAAATTCCATGTCCCCAGAGCCAGCTTCTGTAGCCTGGGATCGGATCGCCAAGATCCCCGCCTTCGGCCACCGCCCAGCTCACATTGCACCCGACCCCTATGGCCCTCCCACCGGTGGTGAGCCCATGGGAAGGGGGACCCACGTTACCCTTTCGGGCTGAGCCCGGCCGGGCCCCATGGGTGCAGGCCTGGCCACCAGGCGCTCGCCTTCAAGCCCCACCTCCAGGCCTGGCTCCATCGGGGGGCCCCGGTGACCCGCGTCTGGGCAAGGGAAACCTGAGTCCATTTTTTTGTCGTCATCATAAGGGCTCTTTGAGACGTGCTTTGTCTGGTCCCTCACCTAGGACCTGTTTGCCATGGGTGACCCTGCCAGGGGCATAAAGCCCCAGACAACTTAGCTCCTTGGATCATTGGGACACACAAACCCCTCCACCACGATAAGGTGACGGCTCAAAGGGGCTGTGAAGATGTACTTTCAGTATATTTAAAAGTCAACGTGTACTGAACCAGGTTCGAAATGTTAGTGTTCCCCACAGAACCGGAATCTATTTGTGGTGCTGGATATCCGGTGGTTGGCTGGGGGTTTTGAGGGATGGGGAGGCGGTTAAAGTTAAACGAACACTTCCCGAATGATTTATAGTAAATTAAATTATTTCAATAAAAAGATACAAACAAATAAATAAATGCAAAGGAATTCATATTAAATTTAAAATTAAACACTTACAGGGCTCTACACTAATTTTTCCATTGATAGCACTGGACCACGCATGATGTAGTGTAGTCTGAGTGGGACCTGAACCCACGCTGCCCGCACCAAAGTCAGGCGAGTGTAACACTACAGCATCAGTGACCACCACTCAAATTACACCTGCAAAATATCTTACTGTGAATATGAAGTTTGCAACAGTGGCTGACGAAACAGGTCGTTTCTTTGATATCATTTTAAAAGACAGAATGGAAACATGTTCAGAAAAAAGCAAAGCATAACAACAGGCATGCATGTGTTTTCATGTATTCTGTTTTTTGACTTTTCATAAATGCCGTACTTAAATTAACGTAACAGCACCATTACTTTAACTTAATATCAGCATACATGGGGGGTTTGGATCAAGGGGGCAAAAAAACAATGTGGGATTTGAATATAAAATATTTGTTAGGAAACGAGCAGAACTTGATTTTTCGTAAACAATCTAGTTGTTTTCAAAACATGCAGTACTGTACATAAAAATATTATTATTATTAACTTGAAATTAACTTGTACAGTATACATTAACAGTATGAGCCGGGAGAGTATTCAGTTAAGTGGGACGCTGACACAGTTGCATATACTGTATATCCTAATTTGTTACACAAATGTCCTTTTCACAACTTTAAAACTGTGTCATTTTGGAGTCAATGGAGTTAGTGGCCCGCCACAAATAAATGTATGTGGGAAACCCTGTACATTACTACTTAATAGGTGTTACTCACGGTTTCGTGATGACAAGAGTTTGACTTCAATCCTAATTTACTTTTTGGAATTGGCGTAATTAGAAGTCAACCAGCACCACAGAATGGACTGGGTTCGACTATGGAGTTTCTACTACGCTTCCGGCATGGTGTTGGATCACAAAACAGGTTTTAGTACATTAAAATGACACCATTGATGTGAGAGAGAGAACCTAAAAACACCCTTTTAATGGATGTTCACATGCACAAAACAGTGCCGTGACTGGGCTGTGAACCCATACTGACACATCCTGCAAGTTGAATGGCTATAAGAGTGTGTCAGAGAAAGACATTCTGAGTGTCCCTGAGACTCCGATATCCTCAGGGGCCAACTGAGAGTGCTAGCTGGATGGCAAAAGAGGTTTGTGGCAGGTCTTGTGTTAATGGAGGTGTAAACTCACGGGGGTAGCGCCTACATATGTTTTTAAGTGCGTGTGTGTGTGTGCGTGTACGTACGTGTGTATGCACGTGTAGCTTCCTTTCTTTCATTTACATTAAGGCCAATGATTGTAAATCATTTATTCCCTTTGCAGTCTCAATGGTTGTTGTGCCTCTGTGGCGCTATCAATCTCCATTAATACCAGTTTCTGCCTTGAGGCCTTTTACTCATTACCACAGGCGCGCAGTGACAACTGCGCATGCGCATCCACACGGGTTTCTCCATTTGAGGATAATGGCTGTCACCGTGGTTCGCTGGAATCCTAAAGCTTTAGAAATGTCTTTGTAGCCCATTCCACACTGACAGATGTCAATTTCTTTATGAATCCTCTGTTCTTGAATTTCATTCACGGTTGAATTTCTTCATTGGTCGCAGCTTTTTGACATCTTTATGCCGATGTCATTCCTCTCTCTCTCTCTCTCTCTCTCTCTCTACTACGTCCAACAACATTTTCATAGGAAAATTACCTCTTATTACGTATTATTTTTGGTTTGTGAAGGGTCTTGGTATGGACTAAAGGATCTGTTGTGCTTCTACTCCTGCTGTGTGACGATCATTTCAAGACAGAGTGCATAACGCTTTGCTGGAAGCTGAACACCAGTTGTTTGTTCCACGCCACATTGGAGGCGGAAATCTGTTACGCTTGTGGCGGACGTTGCGCCTCCGCATCTTTGATCATCCCATCACAAAGCTAATAGCGTTTGTGACTGATGTGGTTCAAAAAAAAAAAAAAAAAGTCAGGAAATCATTATATTTTTGTAAAAAGAAAAAAAGAGATACTATTTATAGTGTGTATGTTATTTGTTGACTTGTAGAGTCTCCTTAATTAAGACAACAAATGGTTAATGCCTGCGTAATCACGTCAAAAATAGCTTTCCACATATGCATTTGCTCAGTGGAAGTTCTGCCTGCGCACATTAAGCCAATCCAGATGTGACCAGCAGCACTGTGTTCTTTACGAATGAAAATGAAAGTCGGAGCAATATTCAGGCACAGAACGTTTCCTAAAAAAGTAAACAGTCCGAAGTTCGAATGGCTCCAAAGAGGAAGCACTTGATGAGCAGAAAGATCTGTGCTGCGCTTCTTCTTTGCGTTGTGCAACCGTCATTGACTGTGCGTCTTGTTTCTATGTGCCCTGCGATTTGGCTGACGACCGGTTCAGGGTGTACCCCGCCTCTCGCCCAGAGTCAGCTGGGATGAGCGAGGCAGCCGTGCCGCCTGCGTATAAGGTGTGTTCATGTATCGATTGATACAGCGGCTCAATAATGCTCAAATGTTCTAATCATATTTCGTACGGCTTGGGCAGCCGTGGCCCAATGGTTAAGATCATCGCCTGCCACCGTGGGGGGACGTAAGCTCAAGACCGCAACCGGACCATCCGCCAACATCCCCCGGACTCACGGCTGTGGTGTCCTTGAGCAAGACACTGATACCTCGAAATGCTCCCCGGGCGCTTCAGCTGCCCCCTGCTGCAGTGTGTTCCACTAACGTGTATGCGTTCACTGTGATGGGTTCAATGCAGAGAACACATTTCATGTGCGCGCATGCATGTTCGTGACAATAAAAGGCGATTCTTCTTCTTCTTCTACTACTACCCAATAGCAGTTACGTAGCTCTGAGTAGCTTGGGGTGTGCTGTATCTGTTGTGTTATGCTGCAATATGTCTAAGATGGAAATTTGTACCTGTAAAAACATTCTTATCATTAAAAGTGCTACAAAATAGACACACATGCATCCATATAAAGTCTGCCGTGTTTAAATCCAATGTGTTATTTCCTAGTATTGATACAATCGATTGATTACCTTTTAAAACACTTTAAATCGGAATACTGTGTTTACATCCGGAAGGCTAACTAGCCGAGGACAGATCAATCCATTTAGATCGTTGGAATACAGCGGCTGAAACAAGTATTTAACACGTCACCATTTTTCCGATGAACTATCTTTCCAAAGGTGCTATTGACATGAAGATTTCACCAGATGTTGGGAACAACCGAAGTAATCCACACATACAAAGAAAGTTGAACAAATAAGCTCAGAAATGATGCTGTGTGTAATAATGTGAAATGACACAGGGAAAAAGTATTGAAAACGCCAACTGGAATTTATTTGATATTTTGTACTAAACCCTTGGCTTGCAATGACAGCTTCAAGACGCCTCCTCTATGGAGAAATTAGTCTTCAAATCTTGAAGGTTCCATTCCAGGTTCAGTTTCAGTTCCAGTTATTTCCATACATTTTTGATTGGATTCAGGTCAGGTGATTGGCTGAGCCATTCTCGCAGCTTTATTTTTTTTTTCTCTTTGAAACCAATTGAGAGTTTCCTTGGCAGTATGTTTTGGATTGCCGTTTGATTATTGATAGATTTTAGGTTTCGTCTTTGGCTTTCCATGCCTTTTTGCACCTCCCTTTCGTCATGTGTTCAATAATTTCCCCCTGTGTCATTTCACATTTTTACACACAACTTCATTCCTGAGTTTATTTCTTCCACTTTCTTTGTATATATGGATTAGTGGGGCTGTTCCCAACATCTGGTGAAATTTTCAGGTCAATCGCACCTTTGGAAGCATATTTAGTGAGAAAAATGGCGACGCGTTCAATACTTATTTCAGCTGTTGAAATAACCACCATATATATATATATATATATATATATATATATATATATATATATATATATATATATGGTGATCCAACAATGTAAGCTTGCAAGAAATGAGGCTGTTTTAGCTGACTTACAATATCAATAATATGGGTGACGGGCTTAAATATGTATTCATTGTGCTTGTCAGGATGTGCACACACTTCTGGCTGTGTTTATGTCAATTTATGTCACGTCTCAATCATTTTATTCATCCCAAATTCATTTAATTGCGAGTCATTCCCTTGTTATGTTGCCGTAGTGGTTGTAGTATGCAGTTTTACAGTCTTTTGTAATGACATGTCCCTTTTTCAAAGTTCCCCGGAAGTCCTGATACACAACATTGGCTGTTAAGTTGCAACCGTTTTCGCTACAACGACAAAATCCGCGTCAGCAGTGTTTGGCACGCTGCTGCTCTGCTTTCGAGCTATTGTGTGGCTTGACTGCTGTTGCGCGCGCCAGAAGACGTGTACGTTAGGACCTGTCCCTTTGCACTATGGTCAATATTACAATGTTCAAGTTTGAATCATGTCATTATTTTGAAAGTACATTTTGTGGGGTAGGCTACGTTTTGTAAACAGAAACCACCAAGGTGTGTGCAATTTCTAATGTCCACAACAATTGTTTTTGAAAATTCACAATAAAACATGCTTTTGTTTCATGCTGTTGCGTGCGACTAGTGAAATAATACCAATAATTGTGATTTTGGTTCAATTTTGGTCATATTTTGTATTTTTGAATTTTTTTTTTGTTCATTTGAATTTTTTAATTCCATGTCATCTCCAGTTATCGAAGAATGTGAGAAGATCATTGGGACTCACCGTCCCAGTATGGTTTGTTCCCCTTGCTGGCATCTGGAAAGATGTTACGCAGCATTCGATGCAGGACTACAAATTTTCTAAAACTGTTTCATCAGACTGCCAAATTGCAAATAAGGAAGATTACAATTTGATGTATTTTTAAATGCATTTGTATCAGGTTTATTGTTTGTATACACTTATATATATCCATTATGCATAACTCGAGGACAATAAACCCTAAGTCTAATTAGATACGCTACTGTTACGACAAATGCAAGTGATTATATTCAACCGCTCGTTTTTCTTTGTTTTGATTGTTTGAGAAACATATTGCTTCCTTGTTGGAAGGTTAAACGATGGTTGTTACCCTACTGTGTGCGTCTTAGTTTCCTGTCCCGAGCAATATACAGACATGAAAGCAAGCAGCATAGCACAGTGATGTGTGTATCAGAAACATCTGTAAGTGTAATCACGGGGGCTTCCTTCATGAGCAGCCAAAGCAAACAGGCCAATAAGGATCCCACTTTACAAAGCGTCGATCTCGACTGGCCACGGCCAGCACAAACACAGACGCGGAGTGGGATAACCAGTCAACTTCCTGTATGCAGGCTCGCAGAAGAAGCAGCAACTCAGAAAGTTAAATTTAGAAAACCCACAGTGTGTCTACAAAGCGCAAACAGGATCCCGAAACACTTTCAGATGCTTGTCAAAATATAAAACACATTTTCATGTCATAAATTCGAAGCCGTGACCAAAATGTATGTTTATGACCCTTTGAAAGCGACCCCAAATCTGACTTTGTCATATTCAGCTTGTATCCAGCCTGCTTTGATTTGAAGTTTGAAGTTATTTCACGCGCACACACACACACACACACACACCATGCTGCTATGCACAGGATACATCCTCCATTTAGAAAACCAATGAGTTGTGGCCCTCCTGGGACACACAAAAACACAGACATACGCATGCACAAATGAAACACTCTTATTTATCCGATCAGTCTGGTCTAGTCCTTGCCACCTGCCTGATTGCAGTACTGTAGGCATGTTAGAACCATGACGAACAGAAAAGTATGGAAAACCCCAAAACTCTATAGAGATGATTGTAAAAAAAACAAACAAACAAACAAACAAACAAAAAAACAGTGGGGTCTCATCCACCAAGAGATATATAACTGGAAACTATGTATTATAATTTCATGGCAATTCCGCAACGGTGACAGTTAGCAGTGATACGATATTTTATATTCAATCCATACCTTGTATTTTAGAATTAAACATTTACAGAGATTATGTTGTATGAAATATACTGTACATACATTGAATTATCAACATGTCATATTTGTGCATATTTACTGTATGGACCAGCCCTGAGGGCCATGAATAAGCTCTCATGCTGCACATGTGCCCACACCCCTGCTGTGCAAATTTGTCCAATTGGCTCCGGTCCCCAGGGAGTGTGAGCTTGCGCCCCCAAAAATCCAAAGCGAAACGGAGCCCAAACATAGTGCGAGGATTAAGTAACAATGAAATGCATTTTACGGCTATAGTGTTTTATAGAATTGCCCTCCAAAGAGCTCTGGCCAAAACACAGCATCTCACACTCCTGTTGGCTTCCCCAACTTAACACACACACACATAATTCGTTCTAGTTCCATTGGCAGATTATTTTTTTTTTTATTACTTATTTGAGGGACAAAATGTCTTCTTTTAAGTGAAAGAAATCTGCCAATGGAACTAGGGTGAATTGTAATAACAGTCAAAATTGTCTTAAATTGTCCAGAGACGTATTAATATTGTTTTCACAAATGTGCCAAAGAAGTATGAATATGTTTTCCATGTTGTTGCTAACGTCCGTAGTCTGAGCGATTACTCCGTTTACAATTTGAGCCCCGGTCCTCAGAACTGTGAGGCAGATGTGCTAACCATTCGGCGACCGCCAATATGTTTTATTTTCTGTAGTCAGTCAAAATTGTCCAGAAGGTCTGGCACCCGGCTCTCCCAATTTCTGAAAAACGGCTGGCATTAAATGAGTTAAGATGTTTTCACTAGAGATCCATTCCTTGGGTAAGGTTTTGCGTTTTCGCAGTGTGCTACTATCACCACTGTTACGGCGTAAGACATCTTCTTGGGACGATCTTTGTGCGCCTGTGTGGTTTTTTTTGTGTGTGTTTCCTTTCTGCAGGTGATTGGCTAATGGCCTCCCTGGTATGGGCCCAGCTCATTGGCTTCTACCAGGAGTCGAACTGTCTGGCATCTGCCGATTGGCTGCTGTGAGGAGACGCCAGGCTTCAAATCCTGCTGCTGTCTGTTGGTTGGGAGTCCCGTTTGAAAGTCACCACATTGCCTCAGTTCCTGTGGTTTTTGGAACTGTAAAGCCTTCTGAGTATGATCGCTTTTGTTTTTTTGTTAAGTTAGTGTTAGAGTATTTTATCCCATCTTTGGTGAGCGTTTTGTTTTTTCCTTAATTGAGAGTTTTTGTGAACCACTTGAACATAGAGGTACAAAGCCGTCAGGGCAACCTGCCATTTACTTTGGAAACGTTTTCTCCTGTTTTTGGTTCGTTGAGGAAGTTAGGTTTAGTAAATGTATTTTGGTTTCATTTTATTTCACGTAGGGTTTAGAAAGTGAATTGGTTAAAGTTACACGTGTGTTTTATTTATTGATTACTTTTTGGGCTTTGGCTTACCCCAAAAGCTTTATTTTTCTTTGGTAAGTATTGTGAGATTGAATTGTTCTCTTTCTGTGCTTACTTCTTTTGTTAATCACAATTATCTTTGTTATGCCAGCCTACACCTAGACTAGCCCATAACACCACTGATGAAAACACCAAACTTCTAGAGCAGGCATTTGCGCAAAAGCAAGGATAAATGCATCCGGTGGCGACATTGGAACTAGAAATCGATGCAGCGCTTGCGTTAGAGTGATAAACCTTTAATCATGCTGAATTCAGGTTGTTGAGCAATCTTGCAGCCATTGAACATCAGAATCACAGGGCATCGGGCTGGTATGCAAATGCAAAACAATATTGGGCCACAGGAGGTTTTCTTTTCAAATGGTAGACTACCAAGGACGAAATCTTTCTGGTTTTGTGCGAAAGGTCTACGTTGTATCTGGAGGTATTGCAATGTGAATATACAGTAAAGTATTCAGACCCCCTTAAATTTTTCACTCTTTGTTATATTGCTAAAATCATTTAAGTAAATTTTGTTCCTCATTAATGTACACACAACAGCCCATATTGACAGAAAAAAACAGAATTGTTGACATTTTTGCTGATTTATTAAAGAAAAACTGAAATATCATAAATATTCAGGCCCTTTGCTGCGACACTCATATATTTAACTCTGGTGCTGTCCATTTCTTCTGATCATCCTTGAGATGGTTCTTCACCTTCCGTGGAGTACAGCTGTGTTTGATGATACTGATTGGCCACACACCTGTTATTTCAGACCTTACAGCTCACACTGCATCCATCTATTTTCTGAGCCGCTTATCCTCACAAGGAGCCTATCCCAGCTATCATCGGGGAGGAGGCGGGGTACACCCTGAACTGGTTGCCAGCCGATCGCAGGGCACATACAAACAAACAACCATTGGCACTCACATTCACACCTACGGGCAATTTAGTGTCTCCAATTAATGCATGTTTTTGGGATGTGGGAGGAAACCGGAGTGCCCGGAGAAAACCCACGCAGGCACGGGGAGAAGACGCAAACTCCACACAGGCGGGGCCGGGGATTGAACCCCGGTCCTCAGAACTGTGAGGCAGACTCTCTAACCAGTCGATCACCGTGCCGCCCTCTCAGAGCGGGAGATCCACAGGCGGATCGGTGCAGCGTCTGCAGTGATGCGGACTTCGTATCGATCCGTTGTGGTAAAGAAGGAGCCAAGCCGAAAGGCGAAGCTCTCGATTTACCGGTCGATCTACGTTCCTACCCTCACCTTTGGTCACGAGCTGTGGGTCGTGACCGAAAGAACGAGATCCCAGATACGAGCGGCCGAAATGAGTTTGGGCTCTCCCTTAGAGATAGGTCGAGAAGCTCGGTCATCTGGGAGGATCTCAGAATAGAGCCGCTGCTCCTTCACATCGAGAGGAGCCAGATGAGGTTGCTGGGGCATCTGACTCGGATGCCTCCCCGACGCCTCCCTGGTGAGGTGTTCCGGGCACGTCCCACCGGGAAGAGACGCCGGGGACGACCCAGGACACGCTGGAGAGACTATGTCCTTCGGCTGCCCTGGGAACGCCTCGGGATCCCCCCGGAAGAGATGGATGAAGTGGCTGGGAGACGGAAGTCTGGGCATCGCTGCTAAAGCTATTGCCCCCGCGACCCTACCTCGGATAAGTGGTAGAAAATGGATGGATGGATGGATGGATAAAACTGCCTTCTACCATCTGAAGAACATATCTAGAGTGAAGGCTTGCATGTGTCAAGCAGACCAGGAGAAGCTCATCCAGGCTTTTATCTCAAGTAGATTTGACAATTGTAATGGTCTTCTGACTGGACACCCTAAAAAGAGCATTAAACAGCTGCAACTCATTCAGAATGCTGCGGCTCGGCTTCTGACCAGAGCAAAGAGGTTTGGAGCATTTTACTCCAATTCTAAAGTCTTTCCACTGGCTTCCAGTCAGCTTTAGAATATATTTTAAAGTTCTGCAACTAGTCTATAAATCACGAAATGGTTTAAGTCCTGAATACATGAATGAAATGCTGATGGAATATAAACCCAGTAGGGCTCTGAGATCAACAGACTTAAATAGTGGAGCACAGAGTCCAAAACAAGCATGGTGAAGCAGCATTTAGCTATTATGCTGCACACAAATGGAAGAAGTTGCCAACAGAGGTGATGTCAGCCTCAAGTGTGCATGTTTTTAAGTCCAGGTTCGAAACTTTTTCTCATGCTTTTGAGAGCATTTCCACTTAAAAATTATATTTCCTGCACTGTATGCTGTTTTAATTGTATTGTTTTCCCCTTTGCTTTAAATGTTTATAAACTGTTTTTTTCTTTGTTTTCAAATGCTTTTCATCATGTAAAGCACATTGAGTTACCGTGTGTATGAAATGTGCGATATAAATAAATTTGCTTTGCTTTGTATTATTAGCTCAAAAGGCTGCTTCTACTAAATACTGAGCAAAGGGTCTGAATACTTATGGCTGTGTGATATTTCAGTTTTTCTTTTTTAATAAATCTGCAAATGTTTTTTAATAGATCCTGTCAATATGGGTTGTACATATTGTGTGTACATTAATGAGGAAAAAATGAACTTAAATGACTGCAATATAACAAAGAGTGAACATTTTCAGGGGGTCTGAATACTTTCCGTACCCACTGGAGGTCATTTTCGTATCATTTCATCAATAAAAAAAAAAAGAAATCAAATTTAGCAAATTTTTTTTTTATGCTGCCATGGGTGAATGTTTCCCATGCTGAAACAGCCACACCTAAAGTCCTATTTTCAAAACGTTACTGATCATTTCAATCTTTTGGCATTCATAGTAAAGGCAATCCTTATTCACAGAGGCAATGGTGATGGCCCATTGAAATACAGTTTTTTTTTTTTAATAACAGCAAACATAAACAGCTTCATAAACATGAGTTGCCCTTCAAAAAATGATAAATGATCCTAACTTCCTATTAAATCCATTACACTCTTGTCTTTGTACTCACGTAAAAGACATGCAATTGATCCGACACTTTCACAAATGAATACATATTCATATCTTAGAAAGAACTTATTTTGCTGTCTGCTAATGCGTGAACGCAAAATGGCTGCCTCACCCTGGCGCTCACAGATCAACATAACGAGACTCTCCCTCGAGGCCTTAACTGGAAAGACAGCTGGAGTGACAAAGAAGGACTGTTTGTAAAAGAACCCCCCCCCCCCCCCAAAAAAAAGGAACTCTGAAGACATGAAGATGTTAGTATTCATGCAAAAGGCGTCTTCACTAATAGGAGAAAAATCCTATATCTTAAAAAATTGAATTATCATCTTCAAAAAACACGTTGCAAATCATCAAACTTCATTTCGGACCCCGACCGGTCAAGACATTTTGGCATTTAAAAGTTGGAGAAATATTACTTTGGAATAGAATTTGAGTTTTTCTCAACAATTATGAACCTTTGATGGATAGCAACTGCCAATAATTCAAACGCTCATATCGATTGATTTGAAAAAGGCAATTGAGTGGGTCATGTCTTTCCTGTTATTGATCAAATACATTTCGTTCATTTCGTCTTTTCCCTTGCGTGTTTCCCCAATCCCTCCTCTGAGGTCAGATTATGATTGTGTGATTGTATTTTGTATGTTGAAGGGGATGGTGACAACACTGCGGTACTTCAAGCCAGAGCTAAGGCTCTTATGTGGTGGATAATCTAGGATAGTCCAGGGGTATTAACTCACCCCGCTAACATATAGGGTGCGGCTGGGTGGAACAATTGGAGGTGTGAAAGGAAGCACAGCATTACTGTCTGTTTGGCAATCCAATATGCTGATATATTATGGGCCATGAGAAGGTTAAGATTG